>NW_020953936.1:7736964-7807644 GCF_900497805.2 Vombatus ursinus
CTGAAGAAAAATGACTTGTTTTTACTGTCAATCCTGAGTCAGCTTTTTTGTTTCTAGTCAGACCAGCAACTTTTTAGAGAAATAACTAAAATAAATAAATAATGCTAGAATTTTTTTAAAAAGGAAAAAAGACATGGAACACAACCAAAATAATTATATTCAGATCTATTTAAACAAGTTATCAATGTCAAAAGTGGAGATGCAAACAGAAGGACATAGACACAAACTATTATAATTTTATACAAAAATCTTGTCTAATGTAAATCAATTGCCATAACAAAGAGGCCAAAAGAGTCTAAAAATATCTTACGCATCAAACACCTGACTTAGGCAAGCAAAAAGGAGCCAATTTAGAATATAATGTCATTTGCAAAATCCTATGGAGTACGATGGAAGATTATGAGTAGTATGACCTCATAAAACAGAGACATGCAGAAGACAGTAAACCTGTTTAAAGAAAGCTTGAAAAGAGACCCAACTCAGCAAAGTCACACATAGGGCCTTTAAGAATAAAACTGAGGTGATGTCAACAAAAAAAATAAAAATGGAAGATTTGCAAAGATTTTAATAACAAATTCTTTTTACCATCAAGAATAGTGATGAACTCTCAAGTTTATTTTGACTCTAATATCACAGTCACAGATGAGCTTTTAAAAAGTAGAACTGGCATTAAAAAAAATACTCTCTAGATTTTCTGACCATGTTTCAACTGCCTTATTTACCTCCACTCCCACAGCCCTCTTCTCTCCATATAAGTCCCTCCTCAAACCTTCACTTTGAAGAAGGGCCCAAAACAGTTATCCTTCATTCTCTAGACTTTGCTATCGTGCCCCTACACTTAGGCCTTCTCTACAGCTTTGCGACTCCTGCTCTTCAACTCCTTTTTGTATGTTGTCTTTCCCCATTACAATGTAAGCTCCTTGAGGGCAGGAACTGTCTTCCTTCTTGTCTACATATGTATGCTCAATGTTTAGCACCATGCCTGCCATATGGAAAATATTTAATAAATGTTTGTGACCTTGATTTAGAGACAGACAAGCAACTAATTTAGACCCTATGTACATAGAAAAGATCCACTTGTGACAATTATGGGGGCATTAAGTTATCAATTCACAAGGAATTTGAAGGAGAAGAAGATACCAAAGGCAAAGATACCAAAAAAATTCTCATCTTATTAATAATGAAAAAAAAAAAACAAATTAGAGAACCTATGCCTACTACTTTCATTCATTTATATATACACAAACACATATACACACATATGTGTATAGGCATCTATGTATGTGTATAAATGTGTATGTATGTATTTTATGATGATCATTTATGCACATATGAAGGCACCTCCTAGAAAAGCTTAGCTTAGCACAATACATTGGGAACAGGAAGGCTTTCCCAAGTGACATTCCAAAGTATACCACATATTTATCATCACAACACTGAATGAATATAGTGAATGCAAGATTATACTGAGGTTATTGTTTGGGGATTTTTTAAACTGGTTTTGCCAGAGCAAAACCCTTCCTTCAAGGCTCTCTTACAACAAGGTATCTCCCACACATTCCTCAAAATTATGCAGGAATCTTTAAAGATGCATAATAATACCCTTATTCACTTACCCTCTGATCTCTACTATCAGGCAAGTCATAAAACAGCATGATAGAGCCATACCAAAGATATTACTCACTGTCATGTAGGACAGCTAAGTCTCTATAACCCATGTAAAAGATGGACTTTCTATTCTGGTAAGGTCCTCCAAATTCTCCTTTCTGTGGATGACATTGTGCTGGTTGTTATACAGTCCAAGAACACTAAAGGAGGCAGGTAGGTGATACAATATAGACAGCATTTGGCCTACTCTCAGAAAGCTTTGAGTTCAAATCTGGTTGCAGACACTAGCTGTGTGACCCTGGACAAGTCAATTAATCTTTGTTTGCCTCAGTTTCATCATCAGTAAAATGGGGATAAAAATAGCACTTACCTCCCAAGGGACACTGTGAGGATCAAATGGGAAAGTAATTATAAAGTACTTGGCATAGTGCCTGGCCCACATAGATCTTAGCTATTCACATTATTACTATATAGATCTTAGCTATTAGTGTATGAGCCTCTCAGGAAATCCATAGCTACTCAAAAGAATGTGACCTCAGCATTTTTTTTCTACTCTAAGTTGTGATTTCATCAGTATAAGATACTCTCAATTGAAGAACTTCCTCTAATAAAGAAGATCTGCATCTTCTTTACAACTTGTGGTGTTAAAGAGTTGCCAAAAGCACCACAGGATTAAATGACTTGATCGGTGTCACAAAGCCAGCATATGTCATAGACGGTTTTGTATTCAGGTCTTCCTGATTCTGAGGCTAGTTCTTTAACTGTTATACTAGATACACATAGGAAAAGCCAAGTGAATTAAGAATGTCCAGATTATGACAAGCTTTAGAACTTATCCATCCGTCAATCAATCAATCAGCATTTATTTAGCAACTGCTATGTGCTAATCAGTATATTTCATAAAATAAACAAGTTAGGACACCGAGTTCATTAGGAAGAAGAATGTGGGCTGGATTTCCTTCAGAAAACTGCTCAATTCACTTTAAATGTTGTATTCTACAAGTGCTGGACAGTGAGTTTAAAAAATATCACTCAAAATGCAATGAGAAGGCTCAGCAGACTATAACACATACCAAATACTAAACACAACTAGAGTAAAGGATATCACAAGGAAATGTATGATGGAAAAAGAAGATGTGGCAGCCACGTGGGCAAAGGGTAACCAATAAACAGTCTGTAGTATCCTGATATTGGGAGAAATCTAAGATCCCTCCCCCCTCATCCCCACCCCAGGCCCACCAACAAGCTGAGGATGGCAAACTTCTGGGAAGATATGGCTACATCTAAGATTAATGACAGTCTTGAATATACATAAAAAGCTTTCATTATAAGGCATATCCCAATCAATGAGATCAAGTAACCACTTGAATATAAGATGTTCCAAAAGTCTTAGGGCAATATTAAGCTACTACAGTTCACTACAAAGCTATTTTTAAGCTATTAGAGTTTTAAACTGCACTAAGATTTTGGGGACACCCTATATTTTTTTTTTAGAAGAATGACAAAGTGCGTGCCTAACCTTGTAATCTCTCACTTTAATCACTCATTACCTGGTAGTTCTCACTGTGAAATTATATCTACACAATTAAAAGACAAAGAGTTTGGATCGACCAGTACCTAAGCACAGAGTCTTTCTTACAATAGATAATAATGTTTAAGAGAATTGAGACGACTTCCTTCATTTATTCTTCATTCCAGTCAATCTAGGATATTTCCTGCTCTCCTCTAACACAGTCTTCTACCACCTCACCACACTCCATTCCTTTGCACTTACCTAGAATGTATACTCCCTTCTCACTTCCACTTAGAATCCTTAACTTCTTTCAAAGATCAACTCAAGTCCCAGTCATTTCTGCTTTCTCCCTCTTCAAAATGGCTTGTATTTATTTATCTAAGTACATATTACAGATGATACCATTTCCCTCTCTGTTCTCCCCTCCACCTCCACCTTAGAATGAAGGTTCATTGAGAGTAAGAATTGTTTTCCATTTTGTCTTTGTATCTCCAGAGCCTCACACAGGACCTCATCAGCAATTACTTAAAATGAGTCATTTTACATTAGAAAAAAAAGGGGGGGGAGTAATAAATTGAAAACTACTTTGGATAAGTTGAGTTTTACACAAAAGTCAAAACAGTTATAAATGCAGAAGACAAGACTGATCTAGAATGTTCACCCTAAAAATATTTGTTTTGTGGGAAGAGGAAGCCCTCCAAATAATATTTTAATTCTAAGGACTATAAAGAAAATTTAATTCCAAAAACAATTAGTATATTACCAAAACTTTTCAAATCAAGAGAAAAAGAAAAAAATTATATTCTTTTTCGGAGACCACCTGGATAGGTTTAGAATTATTACTCTTCAGTACTAATGATTGCTGGTTTTAATCTTTTCATATAATGAGAAACAAATAAGTACTGAATTCTGATTGACAATTTATGTTCCAAGTTCCTTTCCAGTCATCTTTAAAGTCCATGCTACAAATTTTCCCATAGAACTGATGAGGGATCTTTGACTCTAACAGACCTGGTTGGCATCAGTGGTTCAAAAGCATTATGAAAATCTCCAAACAAACTCAATTTTTAAAAGTACAGAACTGGCGTTCACTTCCCCAAATCTGTTTGATCTCTGGAGTTACAAAACCATATGGCACACAGAGAAAAACAAATTATCTTTGCTCATAAAATAAAAACCTTCTGTAAGACTAGGGGACCATCAGCCAGGATGTCCTGGTTACTGTGTATTACCCTAATTAACTCTCCCTGATCCTCTTTAACAATGGAAACATAGTGTGTGAGGGGGAAGGGAGGGAAAGGAGAGAAGGAAGGGACAGGAAGAATGGCAGACCTTAGGCATGTAAATTTAAATATTCTAAATTTATAAATAATTCAGTACACAATATTTTCTTGCTTTATTTAAGTAAATTTAATGTGGAAGAGAAACACAAAGGCATGCGTGTCAATATTTACAATATAACTACCCAAGAGGGTTATTCTTGTGAAAAGGGCAATGTCACCACACTCAATGGTTCTAAAGCTTCCGAGATCAAACATTAGCCAGTTTCATAATCAGTGTAATTTTCCAGTCATCAGCTACATAGAAGCAACAGCCAAATGTGACAGGGTGAAAAGGAAATTCAGTAATCTAAACTCAGTTATTTAAAACTAAGATCCAACTGCCTTCCCTGTTCTTTTCCCCACCCTCAAAGGATTTTTTTTTTAATATTTCCTATTTTACAAAAGGCAATGTATTCTATCTCTACCTTATTGACTGAAATAATCTGAATTAAGTAAAAGCAATTATCTGAGCTAGCATAAAAATTTAGGAGACTATGTTCTGCACAAGGAGAATAGTTCATACAGAGATCCAAAAAAAAAGAAGTGAAACTAGAGAAAAAAGAATGAAAAGTAGAAAAAAGGAAAGAAATGCTTTTTTTTTTCAACAAAGAATGCTTAAATCTAGGGTGTTAGTCTGTGTATTCATACATAATGGTATACATTAGGTTATTCAGAGTGGAGCAGTAGGAACAATTTGTAATTTTTTTTTTCCTAAGGGAAGATACTATTCTCAGAAATAATGCTCTCAGTCTTCCTGTCTTTCCACTCAGTTGGGCTGGAATAATGAAAATATTTTTCCTAACACATTACATGGAATCAGTTAATGTAATAGTCCTTCTCCTCTTGAGTCCTTGCTTCTAGTCACAACAAATATTAGCTTCAGGGTTTCTTGAGTGGTATTATCAGTATATTTGGGTGTTATTTTATTGTTAACACTACCCCCACCCCCCGTCCTTCATCATAACTGGTAAGCCTCAAAGCCAGAGAACCTGGGTTCTGAGGAGCACAGAGACCTCTCAAAACTGTCAAGCAGACTCTGGGGAAGTTTCCAAGATGCAAACTAGCCAGGGTTCAAGCTGGAAACTTTATCCTCTTAGCCATGATCTCCTCCAAATTTAAATAGTTTTAAAACATATAGATTACAAATGCAATCCTGGGAAAATCAGTAACATGTCACCGAGAAACAGTATTAATAGGTTTATAGGGAATCTGATCTGGTTATTTCTCAATGTCCTTGGTATTTTTTTTAACCTGCTTACAGTATGGAGGTGAATTACAATAGAGAATACCTTTTATTCATTCATTTATCAAATCTCATTGTCCCCAAGCCAGACATTACTAGAGGGTGAGTGTCAAAAGACTTAAAAGATAATAGATTTCCAGCGGCAGACCTTCAGACCCATCAAATTTTTTTTTAAAAAACAAACAGCTTAGGTATTCAAATAAGCGAAAACCAGTACATTTCTAGGTCCCTTTTTTCCTGGGAAGGATGAAGAAAGAGAAAGAAAAGGAGGAAGATAGGTGACAGAAGAACAAAATATAAGGAAGGTCTATCTGTATGTAGTAAATCCAAGGATCTACCTGTATGGCCACTATTCTACTTGCTGTTACCCATTTTTCTGAAGTCTTTCATTCCAACAAGTTTTGGTTAAGGTTAAAAACCTATAGGTTTTAACCCTTTCCCCTTCAACAAGAGCTGAATTAGGATAACACCACCTGCCATCTTGCAGGGTTGTTGTGAGGATCAAATAAGATAATATTTATAGAGAATTTAGCATCAGGCTTGGTAGGTAGAGCCTACATAAAAGCTTATTCCCTTTCTTTCCCTTCCTTCTTAAGGGACTTACCCAAGGTCACAAGGCTAGTCATGTTTGAAAAGTCGGCCTTAAAACCAGATTTTCCAAATTTTAAGTCAATGTTGTGGCCACTAGGCCAGGCTACTCTCAATAAATATATTACTGAGTAGTTTTAGAAATCCATACACACCCTTCCTTTAGCAGTTTTATAAGTATACATGTAGTCATACAACATCCTTCTAATTAGATTTTAAATTCTAGAAGAGCAGAGATCAAATTAATTTTCCATCTTTACTCCCAGGGGCCTACACTTAGTAGGCACTTCATAATTTTCTGGCAAAGAACTACATTGTGTCTATCAGCCTCAGAACATTTATAAGCAAAACTGTACAGTCTGTCCTGGATCCCATAGGAAGTCAGTTGGGACAAAACAATGCCAGTCAGAGAGAAGTGTGCTGTAAGTTTCATCAAGTAGAAAACTGGGCTAGATGAGAGGTAGTGAGGAGGTAGGCCCGCTTTGTCCCATAATCGGTTATGGAAGAAAACAGGATAATGTAACAAATGAAGAATGAACATTGCTGTTCTTTTAAGTAACTATAGTGGCCATGTTAGGGGTCCTACATTCAGAAATACTGTAAACTAGATGAGAAAACAGCCTTCCCTACAGCTAAGCTATCTAAAGAACCAAGTTTCTAAATAGACTTAGGAGCGCCATCCACAGTTACAGTCCTGGCATCCTCAGGACAACTTACACATAGTAGAGATTACAATTTGAACAATGATGATTTTCTGAGGGAAAGAGGGCAATAAAGTTTCTAAATATTTCAATTCTGTCCATGAGAGCTACAAGCATAGCATCAAAGAACTACAGATAATTCTCAGCTGGCACTGGCTTCCAAAGTAGACAGAACCTCCTTAATGACTGCAAAATGCTACTTTGTTTACAGTTCCTGACCATGGCCAAGTCTGAAGCAATGTAAAAGTCTTCACTTTTCCATTGAAAATCCCAATCAAGCTATTAATCCTTCCCAAGATTCCATATGGGCAGTTTTCTTCCTTTTTGGGGTTTTTTTTTTTAAGTTTTTACTGTGTCTTCAGTTTGTTGCATCATCATTTTCTTCATTCTTCATTTTCATTCAATCATCATTTTCTTGTTTGTTCAGTCATTTCAGTTTGTGTCCAATTCTTTGTGACCCCATTTGAGTGGTTTATCATTTCCTTCTCCATCTCATTTTATAGATGAGGAACTGATACAAACAGGGTTAAGTAACTTGCCCAGGATTACACAGATAGTAAGTATCTGAAGTCAGTTTTGAACTCAGAAAGATGCATCTTCCTGACTCCAGACCCTGTACTCTATCCACTGAACCACCTAGCTGTCCTGTATCATGATAGTTATCCCAAGTATTCCCTCCTCTCCCAGAGAGCCAAGTGAGTAGCTTTCAACAAAGCTACATGTTTACAAAACAAACTTAGAAAACAAGTCCACAGCATAAATCTGCATCCTGATTTATCTATCTAAAATCAGGAAACCTGAACCTTTTCTTTTTATCTACTGAAAATCAGTAAGCCAGAGAGCACTGTAAACAGTAAGACATCAGTAGTCCCAAAAATACTTAGAGAAGTCCTAGGTGTTTGCAAGGATATTCACAGTAAATATTACTTTACTCTGGTGACATTATTTTTCCCTCTCTGTTGGAGGTAGGGAGCTAGGAGGTGGAAACAAAACTTGGCTACATTAAATTCATAATATGAATTCTGAATATGGCCCTGGTACAGTGGTGGGGAACCTGCAGTCTTGAGGCCACATGAGGCTCTCTAGGCCCTCAAGTGTGGCCCTTTGACTGAATCCAAACTTCAAAGAACAAATCCCCTTAATAGGATTTGTTCTGTAAAACTTGGACATAGTCAAAGGGCCACACTTGAGGACCTAGAAAGCCACATGTGGCCTCTAGGCTGCAGGTTCTCCACCCCTGCTAGTAGTTCAAAGGTTCAATTGTCTAATGATTTGGCCCAGATTATATATATTAGAACCTGTTCTACTTAGTCTCAGGCAAGTTTTCCCGAGGAGAGTGGAGGGTGAGGCAAATGCCAGAGACCTAGATTATACCCTGCATCAATTTCACTATCACAAGTTCACATAATCACACTTTTAGAGTTGGGAAAGAACTTAAAAAATTATATATTTTAACCTCAATGAATAGCAGAGATGGAACTAGGACCTAACTTGTTGTCCAATGTTCTTTCTCAAATCAGACAAAGAGAAAATTTCCAGAATGCCATCACTAGCCCTATAATTTAAGAGTCCTTCCTCCCTTTACAGAACTACTTCCATAAATTCAGCCAAGAACAAATATGCAGGCAGGCCCCAATTTACAAACACAATCTGTTTGTGTAAATTCTGTTTGGAACTAAGAAATGCATTTTTCCACATAAACAACGTTTTAAAAGTTGATTAGAACTCCTAAGCTTACTCAACCTATAATGTAACTAGGATACAAATGTAGCTACATACCCTTACCATCATTTTAGACATTGTTTCCATGGGGAAAATTGTCCCAACATTCTATTTGAGATGCCCAAATCTCTCTCCAGCCAGGGAGCACAGAGAGTGGGTAGTGGCCAGGCTACTAACATAAAACTAGTATCCTCTGGAAACCCCACTGGCAGACAGAGCCCCTGACAGTTTCTAAGGAGGGCTTCTCCTATAAGCTCCTTGATAAAAGGCCCTTCAATTCAATTCTACCTTTTCCTTCCCACAAAAAACCCCAACACTTAAGTCTGCCACAGGATTGCCAGCACCAGCTTATTTTTTGAAGGGTCTAGGGGCCAGAGAAATCAGGTAGGTTTTTTGTTTGTTCGTTTGATTGTTTTTACTATGACTACAGTGACAGCTTCAGTCGTGGAGGTTCTACAAGGGCATTGTAAGGGGTAGGGTTAGGGATAAGGTGAGTGCTTCAGGGATTTCTGCTGGAGTAGCAACTTCTGCAGCAAAGGATTATGGGGCCCTTTTATATGTATAGGGTCATTTGAAAAGGAAAATAGGAAGTTCCAAATCAAGTGGAGGATGGCAAAGGCCCCAGATATTCCAAAAGGGGTGAGATGGTGTCTCAAATGTCATATACCGAGTCATGAATTTGGGCCAGCATTGACTGAAGGGGAAAAGGGAGGGAGTGGTTAATTCTTGAAAACTAAAATTAGCTTCCATTATCAAACATAGAGCAGAAATAAATAGCACCAAACAAGTAAAACTTTAAATTACTAAACCAGCTAATATACAGTTCTGGATTTAGAAATGCAAACAAGCCCCTGGTTTCCTTATTTTCAAAGGAAAAAATAGGTAGTCTTGTTATTTACAATTAACAAAAGTCAATAGAAATCAAAGGCAAAAAGTATGTAACAAGGACACAATTCATGCAAATATATGCTGAGACTAAAAATGTATCACAGCTTAATGTGATTGAAATCATGAAATTATAATTGGCTCACTTCATCTTTACGGGTTTGTTGTCGTGTGTTGTCAGAATTCCAGAAAACAGACCTTCAAGAAATCATTTGGCACAAGAAAACCTCCACGACTTACAGTCAATAAAACAGCAGCTCTAACCACATTATTATTATATGAATTTATAGCATGTGCCCAGTGCCTAAGTCTCTGGGTGTCTATCCAATAGTAACATTCAAATTCAAAATGAACAAACTGGCTTATGCTCTCCAATGAGGTTAAAACTCTTTCTCCAACAAGCTCATGTTTGGTTGCATCGATGATTGCTTGGCTCCATGCCCTATAAACCAACAAGCTCTGGCTTTGTTGAGCCAGGAATGCAAATGAGTTACTCAAATACAGGCCTTACTAGGAATTATCAAGAGATACACCAGAGCTCCCAACCCTATTTTGGGGATACCAAAAAAAGCTAGGAATCAATGCCCATTAGAGACTTCTTCAATAAGGTTACATTCAGCTAAATTGAATACCTTGAACAATAAAAACTGAGTGTTGCAAAATAAAAAAGAATTTACAAGCATGGCCCCCTCCAAATGAGATACATCGAATATATTTTCAGATTCTTTTAAATATACTGATTGGTTTTGCTGATTGATTTGTCTCTTCCTTTTTTTTTCTTTTAAAAAAAATTCCTGGGTACATGGGATGGCTCTAGGAGGCAGAAAAAGAGGGATTGTAGGGGAAATCTGAGGAACGTAAAAATGAAAGATAGCAATACAAATTTTTTTTAATATATGGCACACTACCAATGAACCATAATTCTCTGACATGAAACCATCCAATTAAACTGAGTGTCTTTCCAGGCAACTTTACAGCTATAATATGACACAAAGTCTAAAAGGCAGAGGTGCTATCTCTACCTATTGCCCTGTGAAATCCCCTAACACAGAAATCCATGTGTGGTAGATGTTCCACAGTTAGAAGTCTTTTGTGAGGCCTTCAACAAATACAGAATGGAAAGCTTTCATGAAAAACAGATTCCACCAGAGAAAAAATCAGTGAAATCCTGTTACCAATCAAGTAAAATATTCTTCTTCCACAGATGCTTTTACCTATTCTTGATAATTTCAGTAACTTCTGGATCAGTCTTCATCTAATTTATTCAACTCTTTCTTCAAGAAAAACTAGAGAAACTTTAGAAACTAAGCTACTCAATTACAGAAAGGCAGACTAGTCTATTTTTTTAATCACTCAAATGAAACTGTACATAAATCCTCACACTATAATACTTAATGACAGGACTGAATTTTTAAGAATTTTTCTCTCTACCCTCCATTGCTCTCCCCCAGATTTTCTCATTTCAAAGAATTATTAACTAACACCTTACAAATGGGCTATTAAAACAGTGTGCTGATAGGTCCACCTGCTTCAAGTCTCTTTCCATTCTAATCTTTCCTTAAGTCAGTCACCAAAGTGATTTTCCTAAAGCACAGGTCTGACTATGTCATTCTTGCTACTCAAACTACAGTGGCTCCCTATCATCTCTAGGATCAAATATAAAATCCCCTATTTGCCTTTCTAAGCCTTTCATAACCCAGCCCCCTCCTACCTTTCCAGGTCTTTTTACACTTCATTCTCTTCCTGCCATCCTCTTCAATCTAAAGACAATGGCCTCCTTGCTGTTGCATGAACAAGGGATCTCTTGGCTGCAGATATTTTCTCTGGCTGTGCCCCGTGCCTGGAATGCTCTACCTCCTCATCTCCACCTACCAGCTTCCTGGCTTCCTTTAAGTCTCAGCTAAAAACCTATTTCTACAAGAAATCTTTCCCAATCTCTCTAAATTCTAGGTCCTTCCCTCTTTTAATTATTTGCTATTGCTGCTGTACACAGCTTATTGGTACATATTAGTTTGCTCATTATCTCCTACACTAGATTGCGAACTCCTAAAGGGAGCATCTTTTTGTATCTCTAGCACTTAGCCCCATTGCATGGCATACAGCAAACACTTAATAAATGTTCACTGTCTGACTGCAAACCTTAAAAATGAATAATAGTACTCAGGAAAATTTACCTAAGCTATAAAAGTGACCAATTATACTTGACACTGAAATACAAGTCTATTCCCCAAAATAACCACTACACAAAAAAATAACGATGAATTCAGTCGGTTAGTTAAATTCCCTAAGTCTCCCAACAGCCTTAAGATTAAAATTTTCTTGAGAGCGCTGATCAGAGATGATATTCCAAAAAGAAACTCCAAGGATTAGCTTTTTGTTTCTCAATAATATTCAATGATTTAGCAAAAACAAAAATGAACTAAAGAAAAACAATTTTAAAAAGTCTATGGCAAACAAGTTAAAAGCATGAAATCTAAACTATATAAAGAACTATTACACATTAAGAAAGACAATCTCCAGGCCCCAATGGTTAAATGGCTTAAGAGATATGAACAGTTTCCAAAAGAAGAAAACAAAAAAAACTTGGGGGGGTGGCCAGTAATAAGAGATAGGAGTTAAAATAACTAAGATACTACCTCAAATCTATCAAAATGACCAAAGTCATTAAAAAGCAATGACACTTTATAATGGTAGAGTTATAGAGAAATAGGTATATTCATTCCTTGCCAGTAGAATCACAAACAAGTAGGGTGAATCTTCTTGTAAACAAGACTGGCAAGATAAAGTAAAACTTAAAAAAAAAATTATTCTTCTTACATAATAATTCCATTGTTGGAATTACACCTATTACCAAAATGGTCAAGGAAAAAAAAGTTTTGTTCAAAAAAGTTTATAGTAGAATTATTTAATATTTAAAAAAAAGAAAAAGGAAACGACATAAATGTCCAATAATAAGGGAGTAGAGCTAAATAAATTGTGATACGTTAATGTAATGAAATTCTGATCAACAAGTTTGAGGAATATAAAGAAACTTGGTTAGACCTTAATAAAATAGTGAAAAATGGAAAAAGTGAAACTAAAAAGCACAGTACATGATTTTAAACAATTACATAAAAGGAAAAATGAATGGAAATGAACAATGATTCCTGATAAAGATTTGGAAGAAATTATGACCTTTCATGTGTTAACATTAATTTATTTCAAGGTAAACAGTTGTGAAGCAAGGTTAATTTTTTTAATGTTTAATAAGTTCATAACAAATTATTTTTTAAAGGAATCAACTAGGGAATATATTCTAGATTAATGTTTCAATCAACAAGAATCACAGCTAAAGGATTATATGATTATTAATTAGCAAGTGAACTTAAAAAAAAAGCAATAAACTTTCTCCCTCCTGCAGGCAACCCAAGGAGTCATACTCAAAGGGTCCCTCATATGGCTGAAAGGAATGCCTTCTTTGAGCAAGCAACACACTGACTATCTCTCATCTCCTATGACACAATGCCATCTTTATATTAAAGATCCTTAGATTGTGGAGGTTTAGACTAATTGCATACTTACTCTCCTATGTGTTGCAATACTATAATTTTTACTTTATTGGACATTCAGAGAAGCTTTGTTTGGTACGATTATTTTGGAGCCAACTTCCCACTTAAGATTCTAGATTCTTAGTTTTGGCAAAGAAATATGAAAAGTGACTCAATGTTATATGTGTCTGAGAGCAGGGGGAAAGTGATACAAGCATGTAGGGATTCTACTTAAAAATGAGCTTTCTAGGAAAAATGACCTGTCATTTATTGTGTGAGCAGTCCCTTTGGTTTGGTCATTGGTAATTAAGTTCTTGAAATTTTTAAAAAATATTTTCTTTTCCCAATTTCACAGTCACTATTTTACATGTTCAATGACAAAGAAACCAGAAATGTTAAAGGTAAATATCATATTCTTCTAAAACATAGATTTAATAAGATTTATTCCATTTACCCATAAGTCTTACCTCAGTACATTTCTTCAAACACATTCAAGAGTTTAATTTAAGTAGCTGATTTGTGCTTGCATAACTAGCCCAACATATACAACTGGATTAAATGTACATGATCTCAGATATATTCTGTTCTGATTCTTGATTCATTGATTAACAATGGTCTTCTGAGTTCTTGCTGGGTTTCTCTTTGCCTTTTTTTTCCCTTTTTTAGTCCAATATAAAACAGTTCATCAAAATTAAAATTCTGAAGTTCTGTTTTTCAAGCACAATCATACAATAAAATAGGAAGGTCTCAAATTACAGATGAGATTCTTACTGAAACTAACTACAAAACAGGTCACAGCACTCCCTGAAAAAGACTAATATCATCAGTCTCCCCAGAAAAAAAAAACTCTCCATTGGTCTGAGTTTACTGTCACCAAACTTACTGAATGGTGTTTCTTGTGACTATGATTTCATGTCTACCTAGAAAAGGAATTCAGAACAAAAGAAAAAAAAACATAGACCTATGAGAGTCCCCAGGCAGTAATAAAGCAGAGATTAATCTTAGACTTGGAAAATATAATACACAATTGCTACATTATTTCATTCATAAAACTTATAAAGTAATAAATAACCCTGTCTTTTTACTTTACTTCTCATTGACAACAATGCTTTTACAACAAGTAGTTTAAGAAAACAATTTCCCCTCTGTTGCTACAAACACTAGTACCAAAATTACAAGAAAAAAAAGGAGAGAGAGAGAGAAACCCCTAACTTCTCTTGAAAAAAGACTTCGCCCGGGACAGCTTGGTGGTGTAGTGGATAGAGCACCAGCCCTGAAGTCAGGAGGACCTGAGTTCAAATCCAGCCTCTGATCAAACACTTGACGCTTACTAGCTGTGTGACCCTGGGCAAGTCACTTAACCCCAATTGCCTTAAAAAAAAAAAGAAAAGAAAAGACTTTGACCAAATTTAATCTACTCAAAGTATCTTATAAACACAGGTACAGCCAGACACAGGTACAATTACATGCTGGTACATGAGATGTTCTTGAAGAAACTTCTCCCCATCATTTAACTTTCCTTTGCTTCTGTAGTTTTGGGTAAAGAGTGCCCATCGTCACACAGGTAGTTAAAAAGCACATCCAGGATTCAAACCAATGTCCTCCAATTGTACATCTAGTACTCCATCTAGGAGCAATGCCCTCTCAAGGATGCAACAGGTTTGTTATTTCTTTTTCCAGTCAAATAGGCATCCTTATAACAAAGAATGAAAAAGAAGGGAATAAGAGTTTAGGAAAACTAAAGTATTTGCCAAGTTGCACATCCATAGTATCACACCTCCACAAAGAAGGGAGGAAGGTGCAATCTCACATGTCTTCCTTGAAGACAAGCTTGGTCATTATTTTTATGGAAACATTTCAGTTTCGTCACTGTTGTTACTGTTCTTTCCATCTGTAATCATTGTACATATTTGTTTTCCTGGTTCTGATTATTTCATTCATTAATGTTTTCCCACGCTTCTCTGAAGTCTAAATATTCACTGTTTCTTGCAATGCAGCCATTCTCTAATGTGCCACAATTTCAGGCATTCCCCAGGTGATGGACATTTATTTTGTTCCCACTTCTTTGCTACTACAAAAAGTGTCATTATAAATATTTTGGTATATATGGGACAAAAAATATATTTAAGTTAATTATTATAACTCATGTTTAATTATATATTATGTATCTATATTATATATAAAATGTTATAATTAATAATAATCTTAATAATTAAAATAATTCAGTTAATGACAACTTGCTAGTATTAGGGCAACTTCTTATGTTCTGGCAAAGCTCCAAATCCTATACACCCAAGGTGATCAAATGAATTCATGTATCTAAGCATTCTTCTCATATCCACCACATGTTCCCACTTATGAATGATATAATCTTAAAGTTGGGAGAATTATAAATTTAGAATTAGAAAGAACCTTAGTCCAAACCCCTCATTTTATAGATGAGAAAAGTGAGGCCCAGGGAGATGGAGGAAATGACATGCCCAAGATGGCACAAGTAATAAGTGAAAGAGTTGAGATTTGAACCTAGGTCCTCAAACTTTAGATTCACCATTCCACTGTACCACATAAGTCAGTCAGTTAGTAAGTCAGTTATTCTGTAAGGATTTATTAAGTACTTATTATGTGCCAAGCACTATGCTGAGCATATCAAGAAAGGCAAAAAATAAAATAAAGTAAAATAAACAGTCCCTGCTCTCAAGGAGCTCTAATGGGTAAAACAATATGCAAACAACCATGTACAAATACACACACAAACACACACACACACACACACTCACACACATATACACGAGAGAGAAGGGACTCTAGGAAAGACTAGGAAAGGCTCCTTGTTGTATGTCCTTTATTTTCAAAGAGAACCAATGACATCACTGGGTGATGTATTGACTTGCATATGAATTTGATTTAAGTGAGGCAGAGTTGCACAAAACTGTCAGCCTCATTGTTTCTTCCAGAGTCATCAAAGTCCAGTGGCAAAACAAGGTCAGAACAAGTGGGGATAGCCTGGATATAGTAGATGACCTTGGCACCTTTGATGTCTGACCCAGCTCTAAGTGCTCCATAGCTCCTATGTCAGCCACCTTCACGGCCGTTGAAAAAGACTGTTCTCATCCACCCAGTCTGCTGCTGGGGGAAGTGTTCACAAGCTTGGGGTAGACATCCCCCTAACTCACTGATGGGTTTGAGGTCTGTAGGTTACCTTTATCCTGGTTTGGCGAGTCTACTGAGACAGTTTTACCAAGGTATGGCCACTCGCACATGCTACAGTTTTGTGGAGCCAGAGCTGAGAGTTGAATGACAAATGGACAGCAAAGATGGATGAGCAGACTTGAAAAGGGCTCGGCAAGTCGTCATACCAGAGGTGCTAGTCCTTCCTGAACACTCCATATGCCCCAGGAAAGGCTCCTTACAGAACTGTGGGATCTTAGCTGAGATCTGAAGGAAGCCGGGGGGAAGCCAGGAGGTGGAAATAAGGAGGGAGTGTCCCAGACATGGAGATAGTAAAAATGCTTAGGGTCACAAGGTGTTCAAGGAAAGGAAAAGAAGGCTGTGTCTCTGGGTTACAGGGAACACAAAGGAAAGTCATTGTAAGAAGACTAGAAAGACAGGGAGGGGCCAAGTTATGAAGGGTTTGGCTTTTAAATACAGAATTTAGGAAACACTTTTCCCTGAAATAGTTCGTATTCCCTTTTTGGATGACTTCAGATGATAGAAAATGCTTCCTTACAATGAGATGATCTATACCAACTTCTAGTTCTGCCACCTGTAGCTACAAAGAACATGTGGCTTTGGGGGAAAACCACTAGATTTGGAGATTAGGGCAGAGGTTAACATTCTCAACTGTCATCATTTCAAATTCAGACTCCCTTGAGATAAATCTCAAGAAGAGATCTTTCTACTAATTTTATTCCCCTGTCCTGAAATGTCCCTCTCCATTCAATCCAAATACAGATATAGAGGATACTTAGCACCTCATTCAAACACAGATACAGAGGATACTTAGAGGGTGTTCACAACTGTTGCAATAAGACACAGTATTGGAAAGAATACTCAAATGAGTCAGAATAGTTGAGGTCAAGTTCTGGTTCCACCATTGGCTATCTCTGTGATCCTGAGCCAGTCACTTAAACCCTGTAGGCTTAATTTTTTGTATCCGTAAAATCAAGCAGTTGGACTAGATTATCTTTATAGGCTTAAAAGGTAGAAAGGACCTCAGAGATCAAATCCAGCCTCCAAATTGTACAAATGAAGAAACTGAGGTATAGGAAGGTTGCATCTGTTGGTTTGTCTCTGTATCTCTCTCTCTCTTTCACACACACACACACACACACACACACACACACACACACACACACACACACACACACACACACACACACACTGTATACAGAAGAGGTAGGATTTAACCAGATACCTTTTGACCTCCACATGGCTAAGTTTCCTTCCTGCTCTGGCGTTCTATGACTTTAATCTGGGGATAATCTTTACGATTATTCACAAATCTCAAGTAGGGTTAAAGTAATCAACTGACAGTTGAAAAGGCAAACAGACAGGGAAGTGAATAAGGAGTTATTAAGATCAAACTGACATACTCACTCAACAAGCATCTGCCAAGAACTGAACTAGTCATGGAGGAAAAAGAGGCATAAAAGAAACAGTCCTTGATCCCAAAGAACTTAAATCCTATGAGGGGAAACAACATAAAAAATATTCCGTCAAAAGAAAATTTTGAGGCTAGATAGTCTAACTGGCATATTTTACAGATTACTTAACTGAGGATGACAGTGGATAAGTAACCAAGCTAGCTGGTTCCATCAGAGCTGGTACCTGAAGGCAATTCTCCTGATTCTCAGCATGCTACGCTAATAATACCTACCACCTGATGTTTATATATTGCAATATCATTTACAAATTGTATTACATGAAACTTTCTCCTCACCACATCCAGTGAGGTTGGAAGAACAAGTGTTAATTTCCCAATCTGACAGAGAAGAAACTGAGCATTAATGAGGGAAAGTGATTTTTGCCTAAACAAAGTCACACAAGTAAGCAGGAAAAGCAAAATTTGAACACTAGATTCTAAATTTTGCATTCTTTTATACCAGTGAAATAGCAAATTGATGCAGAAAACTACAAATTAACATTATCTGTTGTATTTATTTATTTTGCTAAACATTTCCCAATTACAGTATTAATCTGGTTCAGGCTACATTCTACTTTGGCCAGCAGGCTATGACTTAGACAAAGAATCTCAGCTTTACACTATTCTGTAGCTTCCCCTTTTAACACCAACTTTTTTTAAACTAGGAACCCCAGATTTACAAATTAGAAAAAAAGAAAAATACAATATTGGGACTTCAGAAGACTTTTTTTTCTAATATACTAGGAAGAAGTAATTAAAAAACAGACTAATCATAAACATGAGTTTTATAAAATGCCAAATCAACTTGGAAGGAGGTCAAAGTAAGGCTAAATTTTCTTGAAGTGGATAAACACATACTCACAATGAGACAAGCACTAGTGAATATACATTATGAGCTTTGATTATAAAGCCTAACCTACACTATATTCTATTTTTACTATAAAATTGACCCACTTTAAAAAAGGCAAGCCAATGAACATGTGTGGATTTAAGTCCCCTAATAGCAAAGGAAAGAAATTGACTGCAAAAGAAATATCTGAGTACTAAAACAAATTGAAAAAAAAGTAGAATATGTAATTCCTTTAAAAAGTGACACTAAATTACCATATTCTAATCCTTTTGCAACAACTCCTTCATCAAATAGGTACTAACATTGAAAACTTTTAGAATGCTGTTAGGAAAGGAACAATTTCATTCAACTGTGCAACTGCCAACTCCTTGCCTCCTAAAATAACTAAATATAGGAACATTTTGGTTAGAAGAAGGTATGGCCCTGATCCAGAAGAAGGAAAACATCTATTTGAATAGAGCAGGCCCCTTAGACAAAATTAAAGCTGTATCAATTTTGCCATGAGGCCCAAGAGGAAAAAACCATCATGTTAGAAATCTGGACTCACAATCTATTCATTCATTTCACTGCTTGTGCAGTATTCATTTTATAAATTCTACGTACCCAGGAATATGAAAGGATACAAAACTAACAAATGAAAAGGAAATTGGTAGAAACTATTTTACCCAATTACATGCCAACAAACCTTATCCCTTAAAATAGATTAACACTTACAAAAATAATGTTACTTTATACATCCAGACTGACCAGTAGAAATAGAGAATTCAACCCAATATCGGGGGGAAAAAAATCAAACATCATAAATGAATTCCCACTGCAAAGCAACCCAGGCCCAGATGGATTTCCAAGTGAATTCTATAAAACTGCATAAAAATAATCAACTGCAATACTACATAAACTGTTTGTAAAAATAAAGGAAGAAGGCAACAAACCCCTTCTATACTACCTAAACTGGATCGAGATAAAAAAGAATGAAAAATATCTAAAAGTAATATGATATGAAAATGAGGAAAATATTAAGAAGGTGGCTATGGTAATATCTATATTGATCAGGTTGTATTTTTATCAGGAATGCAGGAATAGTTCAATATTAGGAAAACTATAAATATAAGACTATTAATCAAAACAATAAAAATCATCTGATTCAATCAAGATACAGAAAAGGACTGACACAAAAAGTACAAACAAATCTTTCCTTAAAATAGTAAACAGTATCAAAAAACAAAAGCCTGCAGTACTGTAAGAAAGAAACTTTAGAAGTCTTTCCAGTTAGATCAGGGGTAAAACAAGGATGTCAACTATGAACCTTCTCATTTAATAGTACTAGAAAAGCTAACTATAACATTTATACAAAAAAAAGAAATTGGAAAAATAACCATAGACAAAGAATAAACAAAATTATTGGTTTTGCAGATAATATTATGGTTAACTTAAAGACCCTAGAGATTAAAGAAAAATTAATTAGAAGAATTGGTAACTTTGATAAAGAAGTCAGACATAAAACAAACCCCCCCAAAAAAACAATGGTCTTTTTGGTATATTACTAACAAAACCAAGCAGGAAAAGATTTTTTCAAAAATAGAATAACTACAGAATGCATAAAATATATGGAAGTCCCTCTACCAAGACACAATCAAGACTCAGGAATACAATTACAAAATACAACAAAAAATTAAGACAAATAATTAGAGAGATATAAATTGTTATTGGTTGAGCCATGCTAATAATAAAAGCTACAATACTAACTAAATTAATATTAATATACATATTTACTGCCAAACCAAACTATCAAAGGAAAATGATGCATATGAGAAAAAAATCATCAATAAGACATTGTTTAAAAATGCAAAGAAAAGAAAAAAAAGGAGACAATTATTACCTCGTTAAATTTAGTACAGATTTCTTTTTTTAAATCTGTAAGGAACAAGTTCACTATATAAAACCAGGGGAGGCAGCTAGGTAGCACAGTAGATAGAGCACTGGCCCTGGATCCAGGAAGACCTAAGCTCAAATCAAGTGTCAGACACTTGACACTTACTAGCTGTGTGATCCTGGGCAAGTCACTTCACCCCACTGCCTCGCAAAATAATAATAACAATAATAATAATAAATAAAACTAGGCAAAAAATACTTAAATTTAGCTGGAGTAACAAAAAGTCAAGAATCTCAAGGGAATTTTTTTTAAGTGGGAAAGGAGTCTAGCAGTAACAGAGCTTAAATTCTGCTATAAAGCAGCAATTGTCACAACTACTTTGTAATGGTAAAAACTAGAAATTTTGATCAATGGAAGAAGTAAACAAGCTTGAGAAGCAATTATTCATAGTAGCGTAAGATTAGATTAAATCCAAGATACTAACTATTGTGGTAGGGACTACCTATTTGATACATTCTATAATGTAACTAAAAAAGACTCTGGCAAAAATTATATATAAACCAAAATACCACATCATGTCACAATAAAGTACAAATAGTTACATGATGAATATAGAAAGTTCTATTATCTCAAACAATTAGAGCAGAGAATAATATACCTTTCTTAACTACGATTGAGTATTGAATTTTCACCAAAACAAGATGAGGTGATCAGAAAAGATGCAATGAAGAATTATGATGAGATAATATCAAAGGTTTTTAGCAAAAATGAAATAGATGCAGTTTGAATTAAAAGGGAAGCAGTTTACTGGGGGAATCTTCATGAAATTTTTTCTGATAAACTTAATATCAAAAGTATATAGAATCATCCTCCAA
Organism: Vombatus ursinus; assembly: GCF_900497805.2. Lineage (NCBI taxonomy): Eukaryota > Metazoa > Chordata > Mammalia > Diprotodontia > Vombatidae > Vombatus > Vombatus ursinus. The sequence goes on from NW_020953936.1 coordinate 7,758,314, forward strand.
TAGATAAGTGGTAAAGGATATAAAATTGGCAATCCTCAAAGGAAGACATTCAAGTTATCAATAACATATTATAAAAATGCTCTAAATCACTAATAAGAGAAATGAAAATTGAAACTCACAGGTTCAGTCTCACAACCATCAAATTGGCAAGGATGATAAAAAAGGAGAGGGGGGATATTAGAAAGGCAATGGAAAGACAGCTCCATTAATGGACAGTTAGTAGAGCCATGAACTGGTTCAACAATTCCAAAAACAATTTAGAACTATTACCCCTACCCTGTAATTGCTAAGCACAAATAAACCCTTTGACCCACGTATTCATCATATACACACAAAGAGTTGATAAATAAAGGGAAAGAACCTATGTATACAAGAATATTTCTACAACTAGAAAATAAATGCTCATATACCAGAAAAATGGCTGAACAACTGTGGTATATGAATGGAATAAAATATCATGCCTTAAGAAATAAAGAATATGATAGATTCAGAGAAATGGAAGCAAATGTATATGAAATCAGAAAAATTTATGCAGTGAGTATAATAATAATATGAGGGGAAACAACACTGAAAGACCTCAGAACTCCGACCAAAGTAGACTATCATGACTTCAAAAGATACCTACCTCCTACCATTTAGGAGACAATGGACTAGAGCAGAGGTACAGTAGAAGGCCTGCATTCTCAGACATAACCAAAATACTGACTTGCTTTGCTTGATAACATTCTTATTAAGAGAGAGGCTTCAAATTGGAAGGACAGATACAGGAAAATAGAAGAAGGGAATAAGAGAAGGGGAGGTGATAGAAGGGAGGGCAGATTAGGCGAAGAGGCATTCAGAATGCATGCCATCTTGGGATGTGAGGAGGGGCAAAATGGGGAGAAAATTTGGAACTCAAAATCTTGTGGAAATGAATGTTGAAAACTAAAAATAAATTAATTAATTTAAAAAATCAGGTGAAAATATTTGATCCTTCAAACAATTTTAAAAGACTCAAGAATTTTGAACAATGCAATGACCAGCCATAATTCCAGAGGATGGAATGCTGATGATGAATGTTCCTGATAAAGATGATGGATTTTAGATGCAGGAATGAGACATGTATTTTTTGATATGGACAAGGTAGGAATTTATTTTGCTTAATTATGCATATTTGCTACATGGATTTAGTTTTTGTTTTTCACTGGAGGGAGAGAGAAAGAAATGCTTGTTAATTGAAAATAAATTATTTTTAAAAATTGGAAGAGCAGAGGACAGTGGTGGGTTAGAAAATGGTGACAGATATGAAAAAAAAGCATCAAGATTTTTTTAATGCAAAGAAAACAAAAAAGAGAAAGACACAAATAATTACTACCTTGTTAAATTTAGTATAGACTTCTTTCTTTTAAAACTTAGGAAAGAAGTTCATAGTTTCTTATATAATTCTCTTTTTTGTGGGAGGGGTATAATTGTTGGTGACTGTTAAGTTCACAAATAAAAATAAAATTTTTAATTAAAAAAACCATTGTATTAGAAGATAGAAAAGCTAGATTCTACTTCTGGCTGTTCTACCCTTCACCTTCCAAATTACCCAAGCAAATCTTCACCCCTCTGCACTTCGTTTTCCTCATCTGAAAAGCAGGGATCTCTTCCTTATCTAATTCATAAAGATGGACAAAAACCAAAAAAGGATTCTATAGTACACATAAAAAAAAAGCATAAATTTTGAGGTAGAGATAAAAGTAAACACTTCAAAATGGCAAAATAAAGATTTTTTAAAATGAAAAGAAAAACCTGCACTGCTTCTAGGAAGAAACCACCTCTAAATAACATTAATTCCCTAAACATTTACTTACTATAAAGGAAATTTATTTATTGATAAATATGAGCAGATTCATCTTTTTAAAAAAGAAAAAAAACACAAGAAGCCTAAAAAAACTAGAAAAACTAAAAAGTTATTTTGTTGAAAGTGATAAAAAGAATGTAAGGTATGAGGAAGTGTGGAGTGTGGTTAGAGCACTAGAGTTCTATTCTACTTCTGCATAGGTGTTCTAGTCCAATATGACTTACCTGAACCTTTCTCTCATATGAATTGGTTCAAGGAAGGGAAGAATACACAGTCTTACCCAACAGGGAAGCATGAGGGAAAGAGGCAAAATGACTTAGCATGGTGCCTTTGGCCAAGTCTCTTCACATTTCTCAATGGAATATATACACCCTTCCATCTCCACTCTAGCTCATCCCACATATCAACCAGCTTCCAAACATCATTTCTACCTCCATAACATTTCTCCCTTCCATCTACTCCTAAAGGGCTACCAACATAGTTCAGGCCCTTCCCCTTCATTATCCCAATTATTGAAATGATCCTCTGAATTGGTCTCCATTCCTCAATTCTCCTCCCTTTACAATTCATCCTCCTAAAAACTGACAAAGAAATTATCCTAAAGTGAAATTATCCTACTCAAAATTCACTGGTGCTCTCATTATATTACAAACAAATACAGACTCTAGCTTGTCATCAAAATCCCTTTACAACCTGATTCCAACATACATTTCCAGGCTTATCATACATTATTCCCATTCATAAACTCTACCTTCCAGTCAAATTTTACTCCCACATAAGATTTCATTCAGCATCTCTGCTTTTACAGTAGCTGTTCTTCATGAAGATAGAATGCACTCCCCTTCTTCACCCCCAGATCTCACAATCTCTGGTTTCTCTCAAAATTCACCTCAAGATCAACCTTCTCAAAGAAGCTTCCTCCATCCCAACTTCAGGTGCTTGAACCCTTAAAACTACTCTGTTTCATGTTTGTATTTACTGACATACAAAATGGTTGTAACCCACAAGAGAATGTAAGCTCTTTAAAGCTAAGTCTCTTTAGTTTTCTAGCACAGTGCCTAATACATAGCTAGTATAGGCATAAAGCTTATAGATTGTAAAGTCAAATTCAACAGTATCACAGTTGTTGCATAGTGACTTGAGATCTTCAGATAAAATGGATAACAATTTGAAAAGAAATCAATCACCTCCCCCATCACCTTGTTAACATGAGTCACTGCAACCAAAATACTCTAAAATTTTCAATGATTCTTAGATCTCATTAAAAGTCCAAATTCTTCAACCTAATGTTCAAGGTCCCCCACAATCTAGAGTCAGCCTACCTTTCCAACTTCAGTTCCCACTACTCTTTTATATATGTGCTTTGTTCTAGCCAAAGCAGTCTATTTACTAAGACTATTTGCTGACATAGCTCTAATATCCAAATATCCTAACACAAGTTCTGTTTCCCTTTCTCCTCCACCCATTAAAAACTCTTCTCAAAACATAAATTCTAACATCACCATAAAACTTTGATTGGTATCTCAAAGAGATTTTCATTGTTATATTTGTTAGTGTGAACTATTATTTTTAAAAGATCTGACTAAAGAGCAAGATTCAATTTCATGTTTCTAATTTAGTTTTAAAGAAAGAAGTTATGGCGTTCTAATATTTATAATTAATAATGAAAAAACAGAAGAGACACTACTCTCCAGAGAGTTGGGAACTACTCAGATAAAGAGTCAGGTCAAAATAAAGCAAAGTTAATCAAGTGTTTAATTAAATAATTGCCTGACAAATGGTCATCAGCTTCTGCTGGATGACTACTTGTGGAGTATGTTGTAGTGGTGATTTTCCTTTAGTGCATGGGTTGGATTAGATGCTGCTGAGTGACTCTGTGATCATCCTGTGTAAGGTGCAATTCTTGGTACTGGGTACACAAAGATGAAGCAAGTTATTGTTCTCAAGAAACTTCTATTCTAGGGGTAGCTAGGTAGTGCAGTGGATAGAGCACCGGCCCTGGAGTCTGGAGGACATGAGTTCAAATCCGGCCTCAGACACTTCATACTTACTAGCTGTGTGACCCTGGGCATGTCACTTAACCCCATTGTCTAACCAAAAAGAAAGAAAGAAAAAAACTTGTACTCTAGTACAAGGGTGAGACAAGTTCACAAAGAATTATGATGAAATAATATGAGTACATGCAAAGGAGAAGTTTAAAAAAAAGAATATCCTAAAAAAGTAATACAAAGATATCCTCTGCCTCTGGGGATTCCTGGTTTCCATCAAACTCCTGCTCAAGGAACACATTCAGGAAGCTGTCCCTGATCCCTACTACCAGCTATCAGTGCTCTCCTTCCAAAACAAATATATTTTGTATATGTGCATGTTGTCTCCTCTGATAAAATGTAAGCTTCCTCAAAGCAGGGACTGTTTCATTTTTGTCCTTTACTTACGGCACATAATAGGCATTTCATAAATATTTGCTGATTGACTTAAGTATAGTTAAAAATATAGCTCAGTTACAAGTACTTCAAGGAATGACTCATATAATTATAAGTCAGAAAATAAACTGGGTCCTTATGAGGCCCAAAAAGCCCCCTTCTCTCAAATTTATTTTTTTGGGGAAAAAAAAAAACTATGGCAGCAGTGTGAGAAGCCTGGAATCTGTTCTTTTTTAAATTATACCAATCTCACCAGTTGCAAAAAGGACAAAGAAGGCAAAGAAATAGATAAATGAAAGGAACAAGAAAAAACCATACTTTTGAAATAATACTTTCTCCTTTCTTCCCATCTCCTCTACTTTTAAAAAAAAATTGAAATTTCAAGATGAGTTCTCATCATCATCATCATCAACGATTTCTCACTATAAAAATCCATAGAGATCATCTAGTAAAAATCTCCTCCCCTCCATTTAGGATGAGGAGACCAAAGCCCAGAGAGGTAAGATGACTGGGTCACACATGTGTTAAGTGGCATACAGAATTTCAACCCAGGACCTCTTACTTCAGATTCATCACTTTTTCCACTATACCACACTTATCCTCCAATTTCTCAGCAAGTTTTTAAACATAAAATAATCTTGCTTCATTAAATCAACAATTCCTAAGTTGACTTTCTTTTAAAATTCTATGAAATAAAGACCCATTCAAGTGCAGAGAAAATGCAGACATTATTTAAAACACCACTTTCCCATGCAACTATAGTAGTAATTGCTTTTGAAAACCTACATCAAGTTTTCCTCTGAACTTGGGCAAAAAAATTTCCATCTACCAATTTGCAGCTAGGTAAGGCCATTTGCTAATAGACTGTGGGTCTTAATCAGGTCAGAACAGAAAAGAAAAAAAAAGCCCTAAAAGAAAATTATTTGAAGATATAACCAATTTGTGAATTCATGCTATTAAGCCAAAACTTGATTCTCCATTCTAATTATAATCAGGAAAATGGCACAATTAACTACTTTACATTTAACTTTGAATCCAAAGCATTATTGTAACCACTATTTATGGAAAATAATCTGAAGAAGGAAAACTGCTATTTTAATGCACTCCATGGGAAAAGCTAGAAAGTTTGAAGAACTAGAGAACCTCTCAACTTCATAGCTTTCAGAGCCTCCAATGGAGATTACCCAAGCATGATGATCACCACTACAGAAATACCACTGGCATCCTACAGCTAAATGTTACATGCCAAGCCAGTCATACTGTAATTTTCCACTTAAAAATAAATTGTCAGTCATTTAAAATCATTTTAATCATTATTTTACCCTTTCCTTCATTCAGCACCATGACAGATTAACATCCACAGCTACTGCATAAAGCAAATACTCCATGACAACTCTTGCTTTTTAGTTATCACTGGAACTATTTCCTCAAAACAAAACAAAAACAAAGTCATACTTCTCTGCCACAAGGGAGTAACAATCTCATATTGGCCCCTAGAATCTAAATTTCATGACGTTAGTCTTGAAAATTATAGTCTTTGCTATATGCCTTCCAGTGACGGAAATGCTACTTTTTGGATGATAGGACTGCATCGAAGGATCACAGATTTAAGACTATAAGCAAGCAAACTCATTTTTACTCACGTATAGTCTGTATGTATATCATGGATAGTCCAACCCCTCATATTTACAAAGGAGAAAACTGAGTGCCAGAGAGGTTATGTAATGACCAAGATAGTAAATAGAGTGGCAGCTCTTTTCTTTCAAAATTGTCTCTCAAGCCCCCACAATATTAAAACAGAATTTCTTTTTTTTTCCAAACTGTGGTTCATAAGCATCCTGGAGATTATTTTCCTGCAAGTTGGATTAATATTTAAGTGTCACATGCAGTTACTAAATTTCCCTATGAAAGAGATATTTATTAAGGATGTACTGAGAGCAGATCATTGTGCTAGACATTAGGGGAACAGTTCTTAGGACACTGCCTTGTACATAGTAGGCATTTAACAAATGACTGAATTTAAGTGAATTAGAGAACCAAAAGTGTTATCCAAATAAAAAGGCATGAAAACATTTAGATCCTGATTGAAGCATTTTCTACCTGCCTTCCCCAGAATCTGGGTTGGTTCCAGCCTAAGGGTTACCACTTTATGCTGAAACTGTTCCAGAAAGTCTGGTCTCTTTTGCCTAACAGCAAAAATCAGGTCAAAAACTATCCTGAGGTTTCTAAGTCACTCCCTCTGAGGGTAATGAAATTTCAGGCAAATTTCACACCCATCCCTGGTGATAAAATGAAAGAAGAAATATTAAGCCAACAATGAAAAAAAAAAAGTAGTTTACCTAGCAACATTCCAAAACTAGCTTCCAAAGTTGTTAAGCGTATGTTGGCATTCTTGATACACATACTTTGGCCATGCCCAGTACTTAATAAAAGTTCCCAAAATGACCTTAACTGGAGCTTTACAAGTCTCAGAAATGGAAATTTCTTAGACAGTTTGTCTCCTCTACAATCACGGACAATTTCAAATTTTTTGAATTAATACATGATATGACAATAAACTAGATCTAAAGAAATGCAGGCTGAAAATCAGATCACAGACTGTGGGACACAAAAAGAAACCACATAGAAAACCCTTAGCAAAATTAATATTTTTAAATGTCAAGAAAAATGGAGGAGTTATGATTATAGATGGAATGTTTATTTCATCACTCTTCAAGGCATCAGCAATTAAAGCAGAGGCTAGAATTTTTTTTTGCCACACTACAAAACTGAGTAAAAATTAGAAATTAACACATCCTCCATATAGCTACCAAAATAATCTCCCTAAGCACCAGTCTAACCATGGCCCTCTCTTCCAGGGGCTGTTTACTGACTATAGGATAAAACACATTGGCATTGGAAGCCTTTCACAATCGAACTCCAGTCCACCTTTCCAGGATTACTTAACATTCTGCCCCTTCGCACTGTCCCTGTCAGAGACCAGCTGGCCTATTAGCAGGGCCTTAAAGTTAAGTGTACCCGCTTCCATATAAAATGCTTTGGCAGTGTGTTCTCCAGGGAACAAATAGAGAGTGTACTTCCTACTCATCTCTACTTCTCAGAATTCCTACCATTCTTAAAAGTTTGCCCCATGTACCATCTGATACTGATTTCTGATCCCCCTTATTGTTGTTAAGTGTCCTCTCTTTCCTCCTCAAATCCCTATCAATTAATCAACTGACCAACAATTACAGTGCACCAGGCAGGCACTGTTAGTCACTTAGGAATGTAAGACAACGAATGAAAAAATTCCTATTCACAATGGGCTCACATTCTAATGAACGATACAAGTACATCTAAGTGCATATCAAAATATATACAGTACCAATATAAATTTGATAAATATAAGTACATACAAAGGAACGAAATAAAAGATGTCTGAGCTACATCATAAAGGAAGAGACAGATATGAAAGGGATAGAGACGAGGTACATTTCAGACACATGGCATGACATTGCAAAGGTACAAATGCCAGAAATAGAGTGTGACAAATGAGGAACAGAGAGAAAACCAAATTGCAGAACGAAGCAGCAGCTCGTCCAGTGGGAGCCTGTGGACCAGGGTCACGGTCATGTGGCGAGCTCCTGTTGGAGCTCTATCTTCTAGATTTAAGCTCCTGGAGCTGGCCCTGGCCAAAGGGTGTTGCTATAGCAGTGACTTGGATCAAGATCGAGAGGAACAGAAGCTACTTCTGGACTCCAGCAGTCCCCCAGTCAAGACTCTAAATGGAGCAGAACCCAACTACCACAGCCTGCCTGCAACCCATATGGATGAGCAGGCCTTGCTGTCTTCTATCCTTGCCAAAACAGCCAGCAACATCATTGATGTATCAGCAGCAGATTCCCAGGGCATGGAGCAGCATGAGTACGTGGACCATGAGACAATACAGTACCCGCCTGGCTGACCTGAGCAGTAGCTTGACTCACGGGAAGAAGCAGCCACCACTGCCATCACTCACCAGCCAGCCCCAACAAGTGCTTGCCAGTGACACTGTCCCCTTTGCAGATTTGTAGCAGGTCTCCAGAATAGCTGCTTAACCCAATAGTGCACTTTCCCAGATCTGGGTCAACACAAAAGAGAAGTTGATCATGCAGTTTGGGGCCCCATGAGGACAATTTCTGGAGATCTCTCTCTTGTTCCCACCTTCCTTTCCCCTTATTTCTTCCTGCTTTATACAAAAACCTAACTCAACTACTAATCACAGAGGAGAAGCTACCACAGGAGTCCAGAGGTGTTTGGGGGCCTCATGTTGATACAAAATGTGTTCCCAAGAAGCCTTTGTGCCATGTGGCCCTGGCTGAATGCTTTGTGGGGAGAATCTATAATGGTTTTGCCACTTGGGGGAGTTGGGGAGAGGCAGAGATAGAGGAGTGGGAAGATAGGGACTTGAATATGAATCATTATTTCATGATTGGAGGTGGTGGGTAAGAAGAGATTTGGCTTCCTTGAGATCACCCTTCTGTATGGGGCCTGAACTGATATTTAGGGACTTAGAACTAAATTGGTTGTTTGTATTTCTCACACTCAGTTTTTACATTTGATCCTTTAATTTTATTTATTTGTTTCCATAAAGGACATCTGATCCTTTAATTTTATTTGTTTCCATAAAGGACATCAAAAAAAAAAAAAAAAAGATAGGCTGGAACAAGATTATGAAGGGCTTTAAAAGCTAGATAAAGTGGGGAGGGTTTTTTTTAATTAGATGCAAATGAAAGCCACGGAAACTGGTAGAATAGAGTCACATGGTCAGATCTGCACTTAAAGAAACTTACTTTGGTAGCAATGTGTAAGATGGAATGGAGGTGAGACAGAGAAATCTAGTTGAAAAGTATACAGACTTGTATACACACGTCTACATGTTGTATCCCTCAATATGATATGAGCTGTTTAAGGACAGGGACATCTTATCTTTGTATGATATAATTGGATTTTAATAAAGGCTAGTCAGAGGCAGCTAGGTGGCACAGTGGATGAATCACTGGGTCTGGAGTCAGGATGACCTTATTTCAAATCCAGCCTCTGACCCTTACTAGCTGTGTGACCCTGGGCAAGTCACTTAATCTCTGTTTGCTTCAGTTTCCTCAACTGTAAAATAATAAATAGATTATAATAAATAATAATAATAAAAGATAACAGCATCTACCTCCAAGGGTTATTATGAAGATCAAAGGATATAATATTTGTAAAGCACTTAGCACAGTGCCTGTGACATAAAAGGTGCTACATACATGCATATTCCCTTCCCTTCCTCCTTCATCCTCTCCATGGACTTAATTATATTGGAACTAATAGATATTTTTTAAAAATAAAATGGCTAATTAGAACAAGTCCTGGCCAACTGCCTTTGTAAAAAAAAAATGTGTCAGTCATAAATTTCTCTTTGGTTTAATATTATACTTATTAATAACTGAATAATTACAGTGTCATATTTTTGGTTGAACACTTGTTCCTTAATGTGACTGTGTAATTAAAAACATTCATTTTTCAATTGCAAACAACACACTATTCATTGATTCCAAAATTTTTGTTTGGGGAGGATTAAAAATGAAGCTTGTGTCTCTAAAGGTTTTCACAGTGAGATCTGATGTGAATGGTTTCCAATTTGACAACTTTTAATGTGGAACAAGCAGCCACAAGTTAAGTCAGTCACATTAGATATAAAAAGAATGAATGGAGTTTCATTAACAACTTAAAATACATCTATAGAGAAGAGTTAAAATCTGAATTAGTAGAACAGGGAGGCAGTGTGGTACTGTGGAAAGAGCACTAGCTTTAAAGTCAGAAGACCTACGTTCATATCCTGCCATGGAAATTACCCTCTGTGACCTTGAACATGCTAATTAACCTCCCTAGTACTCAGTTCTCTTCTCTGTACAAGGGAATGGGGCTACTTGGCCTCAGAGGTCCTTTCCAGTTCTAGTGCTAAGAACTTATGACATGTAACTTTGCAAAAGCAGACTATGGGGGAAAAAACAGCCCTATGGGATTTCAACTGATTCACACCAGGTTCTTGTTAATCAGGTCAGGAATCTTCTACCCTTCCTCTTGCCCCACCCCAACTTTGCCCCTACCTCCTTCAATTGATCAATAGCAAACAATGTGCTTAAAAAATGTTTGCTGAATAAATCTAACTCAGTCCAACCTGCTGAGAAATAACGGAAGAGAAAGTTGCTATTTTTAGGGCTGCCAAATTATAGATTGGTTCAAGTTCATGAAAATCTGACAGTTCAAAGTCCAAAAGTATAAAGCTAAAAATTTCAGAGTAATTTTTTGCTTTAGAAAAGTGTTCTCTGAATGATTCTTTCAAAATACCAAGTTCCAGTAGAGCATTTAACAAATGATCTTATTAACAAAAATTAAGCTTACAAACTTTCTGGAAGGTTTTTATTGAGCAAAATGAAATACACCTGTATTAGACTAAACTCCTTCATTCCACTCTCCTAGGTCTCAACTACGAAACAAAATTCTCCTCCCAAGATAACCTCATCCCTTCAAATCTCATTACCATATACTGGATATTCAGATACTTTCCCACCTCCTCTCCCCTCTGATTGAAGGCTTCAGGATAGAGTACTAAATTCCTCCCAGAAACTGGACTTCCAGCTTACTCAGCAACTCTGCCTACAAGCTCTGCTTAACTTCAACCCCACAGAACAAGATGCTGTACCAGCAGGACTACAGTCTCCCCCTCTTTTAGTAGCTTCCTTTTGTGTATTATCTTCCCCCCTTAGATGGTAAGTTCCTTGAGGGCACAAACTGTCTTTCTTTTTCTTATTTGTATCTCCAGAAATTAGCACAGTTCTGGGGACATAGGAAGCACTTAATATTTATTAAATTACGTTGAATTACAAATGTGTCATTATCAATACTACTAATGCAACAGGAAGACTAGTCCCTTGGCCAGTAACAGAAGATGATGAGCTACTTTAACAGATGGAATTTCTATTCCCTCTCCTTCCATCACCACAAAAAAATGCAAAAAGAAAACAAAATTTTAAAAAAAAAACCTTGAAATGTGTCCCTGGTACAACATTGGAGGTAGCTGGAGGTGTGATCTTTATTTTTTTTAATGCTATATGGACCATGACACCAAATGTATTTTCTAAATGTATCAGATGAAAAGTAAAATTAAGCATATTGAATCAGAGAAGATTCAACTCAACACAACACACTTTATTTTTATTAAATGATTACTTATGGGTAAAGTTCAATGCTTAATGCAGGAAATGAGAGATGAAAGTGCTTGCCTTCAAAGACCTTATACTTTAATTTGAGGAGAGACATACAAATAATTATAATAAAAGTTAAGACTATGATTAAGAGTATAGGAGGTGCCAAACAAGAGATTTGAATAGGGAGTGATCATCCTTACATGGGAAAAGACAAAGAGAAGTGCCCTCAGCAACATTATAATTAAGGGAATTTGGAACTAGTTGAAAAAAAAAAGACCTAAAGACTAGTCATCAATGGTGTGCTGTCAATGTGAAGGAAGCTCATAAAGAATCATGGCCTGCTCTGTTAATCACTTTTTTTTTCAGTAGTTTGGATAAAGGAAGAGATGACATGCTCAACAGCTTTTTGGATGATGTTGTCCTTGAAAGGATAGCCAGCATATTAAATGACAGTCACAATTCAGTATGGTCAACAGGCTAAGAAAAACAAATTTAATAAAAATGAAATTTCACAGGAATAAACGTTAAAATCATACCCACTTATTTTTTTTTAAATCAATTTCACAAGTACAGGATGGGAGAGGCATGGCTAGACCACCAAATTTGTAACGGTTATGAAGGGCTTCTAGTAGAGTTCAAGTTCCATGTGTCAAGAATACGACTAGGAAATAAAATAAACAAGTGAAAAATGTCTTTTGTCTGAATTAACAGAGACAGAGTGTCCAGAATGAGGGAGATGGTGGCCCTGCTGTATTCTCTCCTCACCACAACTGTGGTATTCTTTCAGTTCTGGGTGCCACGTTAGCATAAATGGAAGCCATTCTAGAGAATAGTGAAACTAAAGACCATGCTACGTGAGGGTGAGTTGAAGGAACTTGGCACGTTAAACCTGAAGAAGAGATAACTTGGGGAGGGTCCATGGGGGGGAACAAGGATTTTGAAGAGCTGTCAAGTGAAAGAAGGATTAGATTTGTTTTGCTTGGCTCCCGAGGGAAGAACTAGAAAGAAATGGTTGGCAGTCATAGAGAAATTTCAACTTCATGAAAGGAAACTAATTTTTATTTAAATAATTCAAACTGTCCAAAAGTTGAGAGGTAGTAGGCTCCCATCACCAGAGGTCTTTAAGAGACTAGGTATATGTCCAAAAATGTGTGTCCCCATCTGCATTATGAACCCATCTTTACAACAAATGGTACATGAGGTTTTTCTTTTTTTTTTCTTTTAAATTAGAGCTGAGATAGGAAGGACAAAAAATGCTTGTTGATTGAAAAATAAAACAAAATGAAAAAGCAAAAGTAAAAAGGCTAGTAATGGACTATTTTTCAAAGATGTTTTAAAGGGGATAACCATTCAAGTCGGTGTTGAACTAGAAGGCTTCAGAGGTTCCTTTTAACTCTAAAACTGAGTGTGATTCTGTAATACTGTCAACAAAAGGAACCACAGAAGTCATAAATAAGTTGCAGGTAAATGGAAGGACAACTTAACAGATTTTTCTCAGAAAGATAGACAAAAGGAATTAGCAAGAAAAAAAATTATATCATAGATTATTTGGTCATCTCCCTTTAACACGCCCATGATCAGCAAGGCAGAGCAACATGAAGAAATCGTAAATTCTCTGTCAAAACCTATTATAAAGAATGAGAAAGTAGAAAATTTTTAAGAAGATACTGACAAAAAACTCCATTATCAAGTCTATATGTATATATCTATCTCTATACATATCTATTTATATAGTTATATCTATATAGAAATCTATAGATACACACACAAACACACATATACACCCCTCACTGTTGTTCAGTCATTTTTCATTTGTGTCCAACTCTTTGTAACGCCACTTGAGGTTTTCTTGGCAAAGCTATGGGAGTAGTTTGCCATTTCCTTCTTTAGCTCATTTTACAGATGAGGAAACTGAGGTAAACATGGTTAAGTGACTTGCTCAGGGTCACACAGCGAATAAGTGTCTAAGGGGGATTTGAACTCAGGAAGATGAATCTTCTTGGCTCCAGGCCTGGCATTGCAATCACTGTGCCACATGGCTGCCCATATACATCTTGACATGATATTTAATCTCCCATTTCCAGGCCTTTACACAGGCTGTGACCCATGCCTGGAATTCTCCCCCTCCTCCCCTTTGCATCTTGGAATCTCTAGCTCTCTTCAAGGTTCATCTCACATGCAGCCACCACCTACATCGGGACCTTTCTTGATTCCTGAAGTTAATACTCCAAAACAAAATTTTACTTTGTATTCATTTTATATTTGTTACTTTGTATTTACTTATTTCTGAATGTGCTGCTTTCCCAGGTAGAAAGTAAGCTTCATGAGAGCATGGGCTGCTAAATTTTTTAACCTGTCTCCAGAATACAGACCAGTACCTCTTCACAGGGAGAACCTAACCAATTCTTTTTGAATGGAAAAAATAAATATGAATGTCCTCTGTGAAAAATGGGGTTGGATTTAAGTGATGAGATGACTGAGGAGTTAATGCCTACATACTGTAACTATAATATAGATAGACTGGACTTTTGACTTCACTGGGATAAAGAGTTTCAGGACAGGAAATTCTCTAGGGCAATGAAGCCACTTTCATTGCACATTCTCTGCAATTTAAAGAGAATCAGAAGGCAATGAATATGTCAAACCCTGAAAAATATAACAAAAAAATGAAAACAAAATTAACTTTATCTTAATACAAGGCAGCCAGAGCGTAGTGGATTGAGAGCTGGCCTTAGAGACAAGAAGATTCAGGTTCAAGTTCCCTTCCTCCTTTGTCACATAATGATTTTGTGACCCTGGGCAAGTCATTTAATCTAAGACTTTAAGCCGTAGAGAAGTTACCAACCTGCATTAAGAGAACAAATTTCCTTGCCCAAGAATTCTCTGTAACAATTAAATCCCACGTTGATTCTCTATATATAGTGCACAGCATATAAATACATAGATATAGATATAGATGGTATACAACAGGATTGGAAATCCAGAACACCTGAGCTGAAAACCTAACTCAGACACTTACTATATGTATATCCATGGTCAAGTCGCTTGACTTCTGTCTGCCTCAGACAGTTAACTTTCTCAACCATAAAATGGGGATTATAATAGTACCTACATTTCTCACTGTTATAAGGATCAAATCAGATAACATTTGTAAGGCACTTTGCAAACCTTAAAGCAATATATAAATGCTAGCTAGCTAGCTAGCGCAGTGGTGGTGGTGGTGGTGGTACCAATAAGTGACAGTAGTAGTGGTGGTAGGAGTAGTGGTTGGAGGAAGAAGAGGAAGAGGAGCAGCATTTCTGGTTATTGACATGAAAAGATTTTTACAATTAACTGTGTTCAGTGAGAGTAAATGAATAAATCAAAGATCAAAATCAACTAAAAGAAAAGGTAAAGATAAAAAGCTTTAAATAGCTTTATTATCACCTATCTAAACCCTGCTAATAAAAAAAAAATAAGAAATGTATGCAAATAAATGTATTGTGACTCAATGTACATTTCTTAGAAAGTTTAACCGGACAGATGCCAGCCCAGAAATCACCCCAGTCAGCACATACTCAATCTCCCTGTCAAAGGGTAAGACACGGCAGCCAAGAGTCATACCAACTGCCCTTGTTATATTCTAATACAAACTCATTAGCGAAACAATTCAGCAGGAAGATTGTAAATGATATCACATTATAATTATAAACAATATCATATCACAGAACAGTGTAGAATACCAGAACAGAGAGGAAACTTGCAGAAAGCTTGATACAGATCTGACTATCATGTTGTATGTAGAGAAAGGGGCCCAGAATGACCCAAAACTTTTACTTATCACAAATTTTTCCCTGCCACAAAAAAATCTACCTTTTAAACAAGATTCTCCTAATGATGATATATAATTGTGAATAACGGAACACCATGGTCTTGGAAGAATCAAAACTATATGTGACCCAAGTGGCAGCGGAAAGATGCAAGGAGGCTGCTGCAAATTACCTATGTTGATTTAAATACAATAACTGCCTCAGAAAACATGAGCGTCATTTAGCAATGGGAAAAGAGGTCAGCCAGGAATGTAGCAAGAATAAAGGATACTAGCTAGACCACCCACATATTGCCCTGGTATTTACAAAACATAAAAAAACTGAGAAGATGTCCAGAATATTAGTTAAAGATCCTCTATGTAGGATTTATGGTTTTTTAGTTTTTTGGGTTTTTTTGTTAGGCAATTGGGATTAAGCGACTTACCCAGAGTTGCACAGCTAGCGGGTGTTACGTGTCTGAGGCCAGATTTGAACTCAGGTCCTCCTGACTCCAGGGCCAGTGCTCTATCCACTGCACCATCTAAGGGCACAGGTGGATCTCAATAAGAAAGCAAGCATAGGGACAGCTAGGTGGCGCAGTGGACAGAGCTCCAGCCTCTGAGTCAAGAGAAACTGAGTTCAAATGTGACCTCAGACACTTGACACTTCCCTGGGAAGGTCACTTAACCCCCATTGCCTCACCAAAAAAGAAGAAAGAAAGAAAGAAAGAAAGGAAGGAAGGAAGGAAGGAAGGAAGGAAGGAAGGAAGGAAGGAAAGAAAGAAAAAAAGCAAGCATGGGTTATCACCTCCACTAGTGCAGAAAGTGGACACACTGATGAGCTTACAGGAATATATCCAAGTATGGTAGATGAGTTCAAGACAATATGTCTGAAGTCAAAGGATGAATAAATAAGCATCCATGCTAGGAACAAAAATCTTTGTTCTGTTTTCCATATATTATTAAAAGAATTCTAACACGTGACGGAACAGAGGCACAGACATAAGCAATTACTTTGGTGACCATTAGCCTTCGCTTAAGTATTCATGGGCAAAAAGGGAATTGTTTTTCATGCCTATCTGTGCTCTATAAATGGGCAAAGGAATATCTAATGGTTCATTTTTCAGAGTGCTTATAACTGATTTGGTGTCCTATTTGGGACCCTCACTTTATTGGGAACAGAAAAACATTATTTCTTTACTAATATATTGCTCCCAAATTTTTATTTTAAATGGGTGGAGGAAGAAGCACTAAAGCATTTTGGTCTTGGGGGGAAAAATATATACAGATCTATTCTTCCAGGTTTCACACTTATTAGCTTTGTCACCAGACACAAGTCCCTTGAGTTCTTGAAGCCTTGGTTTCCTCATCTGTAAAATCCTAGATATAAATAAACAATATATATATATATATATATATATATATATATATTACATATAAATAAATCTATATAAATACTAGTATTTATCTACTTCACAAGACTGTTGTGGCCTTAATGTTATAAAACTTGAAGTACAACTGAAATGGGAATTACTACTACCACTACTACTACTACAAGTTACTACAACTAGATATTTTTTAAAATGAGATATTTGTAAAAATGTTTTTGCAAGCCTTAAAGTGCTATATAAGCACTAGCTATTACTATTATTATTATTATTAAAGAGAAAATAAAGAGAAAGTGCTATCTACTTTGATAAAGGGAATACTCATGTTGGTGAAGCCAAGCATCTTTCAAGAAACCAAAGTAAGTAAATCAACTTTTCAAGACTACTAAATCTTGACAGTGTCTCTCCTAATTTGGTTTTACAAACAATCAAATTTCCTGGAATATGTCCTATATGATAATAAAATTGATAAACAAATATTTAATTTCTTTACAGAATTACACAAATTGTAAGATCACATGTTATAAGAAACTAAAGCAAATTTTTATTCATTCAGCAGACAGTTCTAGAGAATTGCCTCTAAGAAGGAAATAAAAGAAACAATTTTGGAAAATTATGTTCTTTAGCATTCCTCCTTTGATTCATCCCCCAAGATACATCCTACCTGGCAGGCAGGTGGAGATATTCACAACAATGAATCTCATCACTGATTAATGGAAAAATCCATTATAACAAATCTGCCTTACATGCACACTACACTATTTCACAAGAAGCAGCAGGAAATGTGCTTATTTAGTGCAATGTAAATGTTTGCTCAGTCCTTTTCCTTTGCTTCTTATGTCTCCTACCATAATCTTCCATACTTTTCCTGAATACGTAAGTTGATAAACAGGGATGTCAACATACTTCACTGAATACCCCCAACATTGATTATCATCTTAATAACTATGATTTACTTTGACAACTTTATTCTTTTCTCTCTGAAATTATTCAGAGTTTATAGATGCTCACCAGGATTGACAAGAAGAGAAACTAAAAAGCCATAACAGCTCAAGTTCAGTACAGGCTGTAATGTACCACCCTACTGCAACACAAAAGCTTCCTGTATGCTCCACACTTTCATACCTTGTATGAAAAAATATTCTATTCCAAATGACTGATTTTGTAAACTCAGTGACAATAATTGTTGTGAAGTGCCAACTTTGTTGCCCAAGTCCTTTTTGCCTTAAATACTATTTTTATTTGCAAATATATATATATATATATATAATGTAAAAGTCAAAGCATAATCTAAGCACATCAATTGCTATAAGCAAGCTCGATCTAAAATGCAGATTCACTTCTTTTTCCTTTTTTTTTTTTTTTTTGGTGAGGCAGTTGGGGTTAAGTGACTTGCCCAGGGTCACACAGCTAGTGTCAAGTCTCTGAGTCCAGATTCAAACTCAGGTCCTCCTGACTCCAAGACTGGAGCTCTATCCACTGCACCACCTAGCTGCCTCAATGCAGATTCATTTTTACCTTTTTGTTTTTGGCTAGGCAATGGGATTAAGTGACTTGCCCAGGGTCACACAGCTAGTAAATGTTATGTGTCTGGCCCCAGATCTGAACTTAGGTTCTCCTGAATCCAGGGTTGGTGCTCTATCCACTGTGCCACCTAGCTGCCCCACATTTTTACCTTTTTAAAAAAGATCTTAAGGGGGGGCGGAGCCAAGATGGCAGAGGGAAAGCAGTGACTCTTGAACTCTCTCCCAAAGCTCTCCAAATGGCTCTAAACAAATTCTAAAGCAGCAGAACCCACAAAAAGACAGAGTGAAACAAATTTCCAGCCCAAGACAGCCTGGATGGTTGATGGGAAAGCTATCTCGCGCCGGGCAGGGAGAGGAGCTCAGTTCAGCGTGGGTGCACAGGGCGCAGTGACCCTGGAGCAGGCCTCAGGGGACTGAATCCCGGGCAGCTGTGGCAGTTTCCAGACTTCTCAACCCAGGAACACCAAAGACAACTTAGAAGATCAGTGGGAAAAGTCGGTGACTGCGGTGAGAGAGGAGGTAGGCCTCAGCCCCAAGTCTTGAGCGCGGCCCAGGGCCGCAGCTTTTTCCTGAGCTTCGGGCCTATAGACTGAGGGGTAATCGAGTGGCTGATCAGAGGGGGATTTCAAGCATCTCTTTGCCAGTGCTGAGGCAGGAATCTCTTGCTTTACCAGTGCTTGGATCTAGGTCACAGTTCTGAGGGGCGGTCCTGGGGCAAGGAGGAGTGCTGGTGCAGTGGAGCTTGTTGTGGAGGTGGAGAGGAAATACCTCGCCCCTTATCATACCACCTTGGAAGAACTGAAAATTTACAGGTCCCTAGAAGTACCTCTGAAAACAGCTGTACAAACCCCTGAAGCTTGGGACAGTACACTCTTCACATTGGAAGCAGACTTTTACTTTAACAAAGAGTTTAAAACTCAAGTAATTGGCCGGGATCATGAGTAAGCAGCGCAAAAAGAGTCAGACGATATTATCTTACTTTGGTGACAAAGAAGATTAAAACATACAACCAGAAGAAGACGACAATGCCAAAGCTCCTACATCCAAAGCCTCTAAGAAGAATATGAATCAGTCCCAGGCCTGGGAAGAGCTCAAAAGGGATTTTGAGAAGAAAGTAAGAGAAGTAGAAGAAAAACTGAGAGTGATGCAAGAAAATCATGAAAATCAAGTCAACAGCTTGCTAAAGGAGACCCAAAAAAATACGGAAGAAAATAACACCTTAAAAAATAGCCTAACCCAAATGGCAAAAGAGGTCCAAAAAGCCAATGAGGAGAAGAATGCCCTCAAAAGCAAAACTGGCCAAATGGAAAAGGAAGTCCAAAAGATTACCGAAGAAAATACTTCCTTAAAAATTAGAATAGAGCAATTGGAAGCTAGTGACTTTATGAGAAATCAAGACACTGTAAAACAAATCCAAAGGAATGAAAAATTAGAAAACAATGTGAAATATCTCATTGGAAAAACAACTGACCTGCAAAATAGATCCAGGAGAGAGAATTTAAAAATTATTGGACTATCTGAAAGCCATGATCAAAAAAAGCATAGACCTCATCTCTCAAGAAATTATCAAGGAAAACTGCCCTGATATTTTAGAACCAGAGGGCAAAATAGAAATTGAAAGAATCTACTGATCTCCTCCTGAAAGAGATCCCCAAAGGAAAACTCCTAGGAATATTGTAGCCAAATTCCAGAGTTCCCAGGTCAAGGAGAAAATATTACAAGCAGCCAGAAAGAAACAATTCAAGTATTGTGGAAACACAATCAGGATAACACAAGATTTAGCTGCTTCTACATTAAGGGACTGCAGGGCATGGAATATAATATTCCAGAGAGCAAAGGAGATAGGATTACAACCAAGAATCACCTACCCAGCAAAACTGAGTATAATCCTGCAGGGGAAAAAATGGTCATTCAGTGAAATAGAGGACTTTCAAGCATTCTTGATGAAAAGACCAGAGCTGAATAGAAAATTTGATTTTCAAATACAAGACTCGAGTGGAACATGAAGAGGTAAACAGGAAAGAGAAATCATAAGAGACTTATTAAGGTTGAACTGTTTACATTCCTGCATGGAAAGGTGATATTTGTAACTCATGAGACCTTTGTCAGTATTAGGGTAGCTGGAGGGGAAAAAATTATATGTACGTATATATAGATATAGTTAGATAGATAGAGGGCACAGGGTGAGTTGAAAATGAAGGGGTCATATCTGGAGAATAAAATTAAGGGGTGAGAAAGGAATATACTAGGAGAAGGAGAAAGGGAGAGGTAGAACGGGGTAAATTATCCCACAAAAAAAACAACAGAAAAGAAAAGGCTCTTACAATGGAGGGGAAATGGGGAAGGTGAGAGGGAATGAGTGAATCTTATTCTCATAGGATTTGACTTAAGGAGGGAATAACATACACACTCAATTGAGTGTGGAAATGTCTTACCCTACAGGAAAATAGGGGGGGAAGGGGACAAGAGAGTAGGGGAATGATAGGAGGGCAGATTGGGAAAGGGAGTAATCAGAAGCAAATACTTCTGAGGAGGGACAGGGTAAAAAGAAAGAACAGAATAAATGGGGGTGGGGTGGGATAGGATTAAGGGAAATAGAGTTAGTTTTTCACAGTATGTGGACTATGGAAGTGTTTTGCATAACTGTACATATATAACCTATATTTAGTTGCTTGCCTTATCAATGAGGGTGGGTGGGGAGGGAGAAGGGAGAAAATTTGGAACCCAAAGTTTTAAAAACACATGTTTAAAAAAAATGTTTTCATATGCAACTGGGAAATAAGAAATACAGGAAATGGGGTACAGAAATCCATCCTGCCCTACAGGAAAACTGAAAGGGAAGGGGATAAGAGAAGGGGAGGAGAGATAGAAGGGAAGGCAGATGAGGGGACGGGGTATTTAGAATGCATGCCATCTTGGGGTGGGGGGAGGGGCAAGATAGGGTGAAAATTTAGAACTCAAAATCTTGTGGAAGTAAATGTTGAAAACAAAAAAAAAAAAATAAAAATTACCATAAAAAAAGAGCTTGAAAGAAGAGATTGTTATTTTGCTATCAAAACAAAGAAGTAAATAGTTTCTAAAAGCAACAACATAAAATAAATACAACATAAAATAAACATACATAAACCAAATGACAAATTCAAAGCGCATATATTCATTTTCTCAGTAGTAACTTCTTCTGTCCCCAATCTTCCCATTCCCCCCCCCCCCCTGACAAACACACACAGGAATCAGTACCTCTCTCTTCACCTGTCTAACTAACTTTAAAATTATCTCAATTGAAAGTTCTTTAAACATCACTTGAGTTCTGCTTCTAGCATTGTACGATAATGGACTGCTAAAAAATAGATGATTCACAAATTGAGGACAGATGTCTTAGGGGAGTCATAGGAGAACTATGAGATTCAATCTAAGGCCCATTTTAATGTAATCACACTTTCATACAAGGGGACAATAGTCAGGGGCATAAGCCAGGAGAAAAAGGTTTCTAAATTATTGGGTAAATTCCCATCTTACTTATATTTTAGCCAATTACCTGATACACACAGAAAACCTTCACAATTTTAGCATTTTGCTATCTGGAGAGATGTGTATAAACACACACACACACACACCACACACACACACACACACACCACACACAACTCATACCTCAGAGAGGGGGAGAGAGAGGTGGAAGATGCAAAAAGGAGAGAAAAGGAGTAAGAGAAGAAAGAAAGGGTGACAGGTAGAATCTCTTAAAAATTTGTTCCCATGGGGCAGCTAGGTGGCACAGTGGATAGAGCTCCAGCCTTGGAGTCAGGAGGACCTGAGTTCAAATCAGGCCTCAGACACTTTCTAGCTGTGTGACACTGGGCAAGTCACTTAACCTCTGTTTGCCTTAATCCACTAGATTAAAACCACTCCAGTACTTTGCCAAGAAAATCCCACGGATAGCATTGGAGTGCTATGGTCCACAGGGTCGTGAACAGTCAAACATGACTCAACAATAATCCTTATCATAATAATGACCCTAAAGCATTTAAAAGATCTTGAATATGCTTTGAAATGAGGTTAAATATAGTTTTTATATTAACTATTTTATTATTCTACAGGCAGTTTCAACTTTTCCTGTTCTTCATAGTATCACTCTATGCAATTGATATTTATTGCACTGGTATTTCATTTCTCTCCACATTACTTGCTCATTTAATAACTTCTCCCAATAAAGAGAGAGATAAAACCTCCAAAATCCCACAAGTCAGCATCTCACCTTACAGTAATCCTCTTTGGGATGTGATTTAATGGAATATACTATTTCTAAAACCAATACTTATTAAACATCTACTACCTATAGGACATTAATCTAGGACAGGAGTTCTAAACTTGGCTCCATGGATGACCTTCCCCCAACCCTTCCAACCAAAGGGTCCATGAATAGATTTCAGGGGTTCATAAATTTCACTGGGAAAAAAAAAATACATCTTCACTTTCACTAACCTCTAGGTGAAATAGACCATGCCTTTCATTACAAATACAGATAGGAAACCACAGTAGTATTAGCAGTACCTATGACTTCTATCACCAACAGAAATCTACAGAGGTACAGGAAGATATTTTCACATCACAATAAGGTTATTACATGTATTGCAAACTAACATTTACACTCATTACTACTTTGAGATTACGGTAATTATTATATGTACTGCAAGAACTTATTGGATCACAAATTTGTTTTTTTTAATATTCTGAGGATTGTATTTCAATATAAATAGTTTCCTTATAATCCTAGGTACTGGAATTTATGTTTTTATAAACATTATTCTAAGAAGAGGTCAGTCCATAGGCTCTGTCAGATTGCCAGCAAGGTCCAAGACAACAAAGTTTAAAGAACCTCTGCTCTAGGCCTAGAGAGAGAAATTTACAAAAATATAAGAGACACGATACCTTTCAAGCAGTTTGATTATAGTAGGGGATAGGTGTGGACAGATCTAAATTAACAATATATTAAATATTACTACAAGAAAGTGGCCTGGGGTATAACGGTGGTAGATTTGAAGATTTGGCACTTATTAAAATATGTCATTTAAACTCATGGGCATCATCTATAAAAATGGGGATTCCATCAGTATTTGAAGTTCAAATAAGATCATATAATTAACACTGTAAAGCTTAAAGAATTAGGATTAATGCCCATTATTATTGAAGGCAAATGCTGAAGGAGGTATAAATTAAGTGAGCTGTGAAGGTTCAGAAGAAGGAAAAATGACATTTAACTTGGAGAATCATGAAAGACTTGACAGAGTTCTTGAAGGATAGCCATTAATCTTATAAGAAGATAATGAGCTGGATTAAGGGAGGGAAGAAAGAGGATTCCAGATAGAAAACAATAACTAAACTACACTAAAAACAAAAAAGACAGATGTTGGAAAGCCCGTGTTCCATTAGTAAAATAGTGATCAGGGAGGGAGTACATGGTCAGCATTACTGAGGAGCAGGTAATATGGGGAGATATAGCTAAATAGACTACTGTTCAATACCACCTCCTCACCATTCTAACTGCATCATCTTCATCCCCCCCCCCCCCCCCAACCCGGGTCTCCTGATTCTGATAGGTAAGCTTTTCTCTTTTATCTGACTTCAAGCCAGTCTTCCATGATACTTTCTGCTATGCTATGCTTCTGTCCCCATTTCCCACTCACCCTCCTTTCCCAGTTCCCCTATAGGCATTCTCTTCTAAAAAGATTAGTTGTAAGCTCATTGAAATCAATAATTATTTTGCTAGCTTCTATCCCCAGCATTTAGTGCCTAGCACATTATATTTAATAAATGCTCTACATATCTATATATACACATATATTTGCATGCATATTATTCTATACACGCCTGCGCACTTGCAGATACACACACACATACATTTATACTCTCACCTTTCCCCCATCTGAACTTCAATCCTCAAAAGGATTTCAACTGATAATGCCAAGTCCTGCTTCCCTAATGGTCTAGAGTCCAAGTAAGCTTTGGGAAATACTTTAGATATAATTCCTACCAGGAATTTTTTACATATAGACTTCTAAATACTTCAGACCTCTCTGGATTCAGATCCCACATTAGGTACTGAAAAAAAAAATCTGCTTGCTCCTATTTCTTCACCTCTCTGATCTCTCTGTCTGCACTCTTTTCTTCCCAGCAATCATGGTCAGTCCTTCTTATCAGACACAAACCCCAAAAAGAACTATCCTTTCAAGATCCCTTCCAATTAATTCAGTCATATTTAATCACATAATGTTTTAGCTTATTTTTAGTGTGGAGAATCATAAATCAACCAACTCAAAATAATGGCTAATTGATATGTTACCAAAAGCCATAGTACAGCACACACTGACAAATTGTCACTATAGGACCTTGGACAAGTCACATCTCTTTGAGTCTACTTAATGTCTAAAGGCCTTTTCATTTTTTACATTGCACAGATTAAAGTGTGGTCTACAACTTGCCACCTTTAAGAAAAATACTAAAAAAAAAAATAATGAATACAATAATTACCAAAACCATCTAGAACAAGATTGAAGACCTAAAATAGATTAATATAACATAATAAAGAATCCAAAATCAGAACTAAGTGCATACAGTATTTGAGGGTTTGATAGAATCACGAAACTGAACACTAGGAGAAAGAAGTATTCATTAGCCAACAAAATCTGTTAGGAATATTAAGTAACAGTAAAGTGGAAAAAAAGTTTAAACTAACCCTTATGCCAGGTACTAAAAAACAAACTTGGGTGATTTTTTTTTGTTTTGCTTTGTGAAGAAAGAATGGCATATTTACTTCAATTGTAGAAAGGAAAAATGCTATTTACCAAATGAACGGAAATAATTATTGGAGATAAAAGATAAGTCTGATTTTATAAAAAATAAAGCAAGGCTTTCAAATAAAAAATA
Organism: Vombatus ursinus; assembly: GCF_900497805.2. Lineage (NCBI taxonomy): Eukaryota > Metazoa > Chordata > Mammalia > Diprotodontia > Vombatidae > Vombatus > Vombatus ursinus. The sequence goes on from NW_020953936.1 coordinate 7,783,395, forward strand.
AAATACATTACAAAAAAATTAATGCTAATATACCTGGGGGAAAAACTATCACTAAAGAAAAGACACAAACTAAAAAAGACTTAACATCCATTCTTTAATAGATGTTCAAATGTTTTAAAGAGACAATTCTTGATTCAAGAAACTCTCAAAAATCCAGAAATTACAAATAAAACAATTTTGAAATACCAATTTACATCAAAATAGTGAGAACCAGAAAAGCAATTGTACCCTTTGCCTCAATAAATCAACTTTCAAGACCAGATGCTAAGGATGGTACTTAAATAAAAGAAAAAAGAACCAAACTGTTAAAAAAAAAAAAGGGGGGGTTGTTTAGGGTGACTTTTTTATAACAAAAAATAAATAAATAGGAATAAGCATTTTATGTAAAATAATTGAAAAATAGTTGTGTAAATTGCACTGTTGATTTAATGAAATATCACAGCATAAAATAAGGAAATTAAGAATACTGAAAATTACAGTAGACCTACAAAAGGTACTACTTAGTGAAGAAAACAGAACCACAGCTGATTAAAACTATATAAAACATCCAGTAAGATCGAGTGAGAGGTCAAAGGGGAGTCAATTGCTTCAATATCTCCCCAAAAAAACAAGAAAAATTCCAGAAAGAGGTAAAAAATACAAATCGTCAAAAGAAAACACAATTATTAAAATTAGCAAATTAAAGGATATCTATGACAAAAGAAAAGTCATTTAAAAAAATTTAAAGCAAAGTCAAAAATGTAAGTAGCATCAGAACCAAAGTTTGAATTTTCTGAAGGCACAATAATGTATAAAAAATATATAAAATGTATATAATGTATAAAAAATATAAAACATTTATTAAAAATGAAGCAATAAAAGGAAGAAATGGAAAAAATAAGAAACTGAGATATGTGTAGTTAAGGAATACTAGATCAAGACAAAAATAAAACTCAAGATTTTAAAAATTAAGATGGAAGACATAAGCACAACCATGTAACAAATAAAAACTACTTATTTCAGTGGAGAAAATGAGAGAAGGAATAATGGAAGCAAAAAAGTAAAACCAGAAAACACTACTGCAAAAAAAATTTGCAAGTGATGAAGACAAAAGTAACAAATCTGGTGGAAAGAAAAACTGGAAAACTATTTTAAAAAATGCAAATTAGGGACAGGCTGCAAATTAAGAGAATTCATAGGACACCAACAGAAAAGAACCAAAAATTTAAGTCATATAGACATAACACTAACAAACTTTAAAAACTGTAATGACAAGGAAGTGACCTACTAATTAATGATGATGATAATAAGGAACACAATGAAGAGGAGGAAGAGGATAAGAACTGATATTTATAAAGCATTTTGCAAACATTCTCTCATTTGCATTTCACAAAGATACTAAAAATATAGGTACTACTACCCCCATTTTCAGGATGAAGAAAATGAGGTCCAGAGCTTAACTGTTTTTGAACTTAGGAATCAATCTTTCCAATTCTAAGTTTGATGTCCCATACACTATCACAAGAAGTCAAAAAAAAAAGTATCACATCTGAAAAAAAACAATATTGATTTGACTTTTGCAAATAAACAGTATGGATTATGTAAAATTTAAGAAATATTAGTTTTACAGTATAGCATACATTTTAAAAACAAAAATAAAATAGAAATATTAAAATTGACTTCACAATTTATGGCAAAAAGTCCAAATCTTGAAGCAAATTTTCTTTTATAAACTTTACATACGAGATCTTTGAGTGACTAATTTGTTGTTATTCAGTTATGTCTCATTCTTTGTAACCCCTGGGATTTGGGGTTTTTTTCCGCAAAGGTACTAGAGTGGTTTGCTATTTCCTTCTCCAGATCATGGTACAGATAAGGAAACTGAGGCAAACAGAATTAAGTGACTTGCCCAAGATCACACATCTAGTAAGTATCTGAGGCCAGATTTGAACTTAGATCTTCCTGACTGCAGACCCAGTACTCTATCCACTGTGCCACCTAACTGCCTTAACAAATTAATATAAAAACAAATACAAAGAAGGAAATGATTAAAATAAAGGATAAATTAGTATGATAAAGGATAAAAAAACAAATGAATTAATAAAGCAAAGAGTTGTGGGAAGAAGTGGGAGAGTCACCATCAATTGACAAATTTTCACATTTGAGCAAAGAAAGGAGTGGAAATAAATTATTTGTAACAAAAAGGAAAGATCACAGTGCACAGCAGAGAAAGCCTACCAGAGCACTGTGCACAACTAAACACCAAAAAACTGAGGCTATAAAATAAATGTATGAAAATAACAATTATAAAATATCCAAATTGACAAAAACAAGAAATAGTAATTAAATAAATTGATATTGAATCAAAAAATAAAAAAGGGCACTAAGAAACCATTTTGTAAAAAGGCATTGGGAATAGATTGGTTTACATGTAAATGACCTCTAGTCTATAAAAACTGTTTTCCAAAAACAGAAAGGGGTCTATTTAATAACCATTTCTGTCTACAAGACAAATATGGTTCTTCTGTTTCCCAAACCTGGCAAAGAAAAAACAGCAAAAAAAAAGTATTATCATTAGTAAATACTTAGACATGCAGATTATAACCATTTATGACCATGAAGGTAAATCATAGGAAATTTCCTGAGACATACCCTTTAAGTTCTTGCCCAGGGTCACAGAGTAAATATTACAAATAAATTTTGAATCCAGGTTTTGCTCTCTCTTTGAATAATACACTATTCCCTATCCTACACCACCTATTGTAATTAATGTAAGTGCAGAAATATTAAATAGTGGCAAAAAGACTGCAACAATACATCAAAATATTACAGGATCAAAAAGGATTTGTATAAGGACATCATGGATAGTTCAATTTTAAGAAAAAAATCAAGACAATAAATCATCTCAATAAAAAAAAACCATCAGTAAAAATCATCTGTTTACAGTTTTTAAAAACCACTATGAGTGTAAATTAAAGAAAAAGTACAAAAATATTATGTATAATAGAGAAACCTAAGTGTCATTCCCGCTAAAAACAGGAATAACATCTACCTCCATTGTTATTGTTTGACATAGCTTAGAAATGTTACTTAGTCAAAGCAACAAGGAAAGAAGAAGAAAGTAATGGAAAAAGTTACTAGTCTCATAAATGATTTAGAACTAGAATTTTAAAACTACATTATATAGAAGGACAATTTATATGTACTAAACAAACAGAAATAGAAAAGACAAAAATAAATGAATTTGATTCTATAATTTTATACAAAATGAAAATTAATTGGGAAATAGTATGACATCCACAATCTATATGGAATTAACAAATATATGAGCAAGATCTATTCTCTAACGGTAAAAGGAGGGAGACAATTTAGTTCTTTCTTAAAAAAAGATACACAAAATGTCGATATCCATTTAAAACACTAAATAATTTAAGCTTTAATAAGAGAAATTAAAATTAATACAACTTTGGATTATCACCTTAGAGCCATCAAATTGGCAAAAATTGCTAAAAAATAAAATAAAATAAAACTCTATTTTAGCAGGATCCTAAAAATAAAAACACTCCAGTTTCAGGTTCTAATAGATCTGTCAATTAATGTAATATCTTTGGAAAGCAAGATAGCAAGAGCAACAAAGTTGTTCATACCCTCTGACCCAGTTATCCTATTAGAACTATAACTTCCATAACCTAAGGCTGTTAATAAATGGAAAAAGAAAATTACAAAAAATATTTATAGCAACTTTAGCTATGACAGGATGGGGACTATGCCTGTGATTCCATTCGGATAGGGAAATTACAGATGAGAACACTCCCTCTATAAATGAAGGTTGACACACTCTCTACAATTTATACTGTTAAAGAGTTTCCTAGACCTAGAGCAGAGATGTTAAAATGGAGTCCAGTAGCACTCTCTTGAAGCAAAATCAGATTCAAGTCTTAATTGAGAAATATTTAACAAAATAAATAAAAAACACAATAGAACATAGATACTTTTACTGTATGGTTTCTTTAAGTTAATATGCAACCCAGCAATGTGTGTATGTATGTGTGTATGTATGGGGTTTAGTGGACTTGTTTCTATATGAGTTTGACACAATTACTCTAGAGAACTAATAAGTAAAATGATTTGCACAAGATCACACCACCAGAATGTGACAGAGAAAGTACTTGAATACAGGTCTTCCTGGCTCCAAGACCAGCTCTCAATCAACTAAGCCATGCTGTTAATGTATAATAAATTCTAGAAATGAGAAGGGATCAGAAGAGAAACAAGGGGGGAGAAAAAGGAAATATGAAGTGATAGAAATAGAGTGAAGAAAACAGATATAGGATGACAATATACAGAATGATTGTACCTATGTAGTTTTCAACAATAGAAATGGAGAAGGGGAGAAGAGTGGAGAAAAAAACAAGTCAAATGAAGATAATCAAGACAAAAGGGAATTTTTATTATTTTTATTAAAATTAATATACACTTTTAAACAAAATATAAATAATTTGGCCTTGTGACTTTGCATACAATCACTTTCCATTTTACATGTTGATTTTAATGTTTAGGGTATTTTTCCTAAGTTTAAAATATAATCGTGTTAACAAAAAAAAAATTCAGTAAAACCCAACAAATAAAGAGGATGAGAAAGGGTCAGAGAGCTAATATTTTATTAAAATACCCAGAGACAAAGCTATAACCTTCCCTTTAGCCATTAATAAACAAACATTTATGAAGATTGTACCAGGCATTTTACTAACAACTTAGAATACCAAGTCAAAAGAGAGTCAGTCCCAGCTGCCCTGAAGGAGATTACATTCTAACTAGAAAGACATGTGTGTACAAATACATACAAAACTCATACAAAGCAAATACAAGGAGAGGAAAAGAAAGGAGGAGGGGGTAGAGGGGGTACTTCTTGAACATGACACTTGAATGGATCTTGAAGCAAAGTGCTCTACACATAGACTCATAATAGATAAAAGTATAGATAATTTGTAGCTCAAAATAAGTTATTATATGATTTTATTTTATCTGATTTTTTTGCTGAGATTCACTCATAATTAATCATTTTAAAGAAGATGCTCTATACCAGGTGTTTTTAACCTTTCTTGTATCACAGACCTTTCTTTGGCAATCTGGTCAAGGTTATGGACTCAGAAAAATCTTTTAAAATGAAAAAAATAAAATACATAGGATTACAAAAGAAACCAATTATATTGAAATAAATATTTTTAACAAAAAATCCCCACAAATTTGCAAACCAGACTCCAGGTTAAGAACCTCTGCTCTATAGCAAGGTTTTAAGCTATAACATTAAACTTGAGACAATCTACTACAAGGCATTACAAGTTCTTAAAAATATGTATTTGTGTGTGTGTGTGTATGTGTATATATATGTACACACATACACACACACACACACAGACTTCTACATATACCTAACTTTTAAATGTTCTAATATCTCAACACCTAAACCCTATACCGACTGCAGGGTATGCAAAGGAGTAAAGACAAATTGAAAAACCTCAAAAAGTCTGAAGAAACAATATAAGAAATATAAAATTCACAGTGAGCTGCTCTTCATGATGAAACCTGTGTTCCACAGTGTCCATCTTGAATTCAGAATACATATCTGATGAGGCTGTCAGAGTAACATGAGCACTTCCGCTTTATTTTTAAAATATATATATATATATTATCCAATAAAGGAATACTACTAAACTTTCCCATGAATGTTATGTGCCCTCCAAAAAAAAAAAACTATAAAAATTCACTAGGTTAAATATAAACCCCCTCTAAGTCACCTTCTACGAAAAATGTGAAGAGCCCTTGACGTTTTGTTTCATTTGTGAAAAATGAAAATTGATAAAGTTGGGTCAACTTTCTTGTCATCTTCTAAGCTATATTTTTTTTAAAAAGTGTATACCTACTAAAATTTGGTTTGAAACTCTGCACTATCAGCTTTTCTTCTTATTCATTATTTCTGTCTTGAAAGAATTTTTGTTAACAGTTAAGGGATTCAAATAGTTTTCTTGAAAAGAAAAACAGAAAATTTAAGTTTTAATGTGAATACAATATTCTATATCCTGACATCACACAGGTCCTAGGTAACCTAACTTTAATAAAAAGCTTCCTAAACCCCCTTTCCTTTTTGTTCCTTTGAGAAAATGGTGAAGCAATTTGCATTTACAGCTTAGTTCCTGTTTCCAAAATACCCCTTTAACTTTTTCTTTTCTCTTTTTATGGTGGGTATAAATAGCACCAAATTGTCAAATCACAGCTATTCTGTGTGCTACCTATACAAATAGGTCTGATTCCTGGCAAGTCATAAAACAATGAGAGCTGAATTCCATAGTCCTTTGATATCCCAGCTTGTCTGCAGGGCTTCAAAGCTGTCCTCCAGTACTTTTCTTGGAGCACTGCTGAAAAACAACTTCCACAGAAACACACAGAAGATAAAATGTTCCAGCCCTATAAACACACAGACACAGCTCCACAAGTCAAACCAATCTGCAACACCGTGGTGGGGCTTCAGCCATAAGGAAAATCCTCATTCTCTGGGTTGTTTATATTGATTTCAGAAATTTGGCTCAACTCAAATTTCTCCTTCCTACTACTCATCTAGTTCTCTATCCATTCTTTCCTGGCCTGGCCCACCCTCACTCTCAAAAAAAAAAAAAAGTGTTGGGTTTTTTTTTGCAATAAAATTCTGCTTCCAGACACATGAATGATTAGACTGTATGTAAACCATATAAAATTTATTTCTTCAGTATCATAAAACTCATTTGTGCTCATGCTTTACCACTGTATAATGGTATCCTCAAAAATCAACATTAAAATGGACATGAACAGAATGTGACTCGAAAGCAAAGAAAATGATTTTGCTTGTAGTGGGGGTGGTGAGACAGATGATTCTTGTCTAACATACAGAAACCTGTCTTACTACTTCATAGTCACATCCTATTTATGTTTGTATCTATGTTACATCAGCTCTAAGCACAGTGTCCAGCACATAATACACACTTAATAAATGCTAGTCGACCAACTACATCAACATAGATACACACAGACACATGTCTGGCCACTAATGGTGTTATTTACTATTAAAAAATGACAATTGAGATACACAACCATGACAGTTAGATGATAAAGTATAACTGCAGTATAGCCTTTGGCAACTCACAGTTTGGTCCGTCACTGAGCTGGCCACTGGGCGAAAAAGGCTTTTAACATCTCTCACCATCTAAAGTTTTTAACATAAAAAAATATTATAAAGGCTACATATATAGCCACTAAAACATAGTAAGAGTGGTAGATATTTTCTCAGGTTTTCCCCCACTCCTGCCAATGGCAAGAAGCCAAATCATTTTCCTTAATACAATACTGCTGGCAGCTCCATTATAATATGCCAGTTTTAATGGAAAAACTATTCCAAAAGATAAAAGCAGGTAGTGAATACTTAATCCCTGAGCTAACAGTGAGACAATATAACCTAGCCTTTCACATGGGAGAACTCATCCTTTGGGGTATACGAAAGAACAACAAAGAATGCTTAAATTCCCCAATCTTACCCCACACACTCTCTTCTACTTCACTATGAGAATAAGAAAGATTCTATGCAAAAAGAAGCCAGAATATAATCTTACAAAGGTTACAGTAGGTGCTTTTAATGTTAATTCCAGTTTCATTTCTGGATTTCTTCCCTCTTTTCCATATTTGCAACTATGTGTGCGTATCAAATACCAAAAGGTCCTATTTCTGAAAAACCTAACTAATGAATGGATTTATAGATGTAGATTGAGGATAACTGTATGAAACTGCTCACAATAATTCTCTTTATCCTAAAAACAGACATTTCAAAAAATCAGAGCCACTTATCCAGAACTCCTTGCTCAATTTTATATATATAGCTTGCTTTTCCTCTCTTTGCAGTCAAAACTGGCAGGCCAACCTGGTGCTAAATTTCTTCATAATATGATTATGTAATCCCTCACATTTAATTTTATTTCCTCTCTTTTTTCCTTAGGAAATAAGATCGGCTAAATGTATTAACATACAACAAAATTCTAAACATGAGTGATAAAAATGCATACAGAGTAACCTTTAATCCATGCTATTAACTGACTTTATTCTATCTTGGCACGTTTGAAGTAACTCATCTAAGGATTAGTTAGGCTTTTATACACTTCTTTTTATCAGGAGTCTACCATTCTTGATTTAGTTTTGAGAGAAAAGGGTTTGCAAAAACTATAATAATCTCACAGCTGGAGATGGCTGGAAAGTCCGTTAGTACTCATTGTGCCCTTAATTTGCAATAAGCCTTTGTGCCCTCATTTTACATGCTGAGCAGTTTTATCACTGATAAAGTATTTATAAGCCAGTTATTTTAGATTAATGAATAAACCACTAAACTTTTATGCAAAATGACATTGAATTTTCTCTTTAAAACACTGTAATTTATCTTCAGCATCTTGATTGCATGAAAATCTTAACCACTTGTAATTTGCTTCAGTAGTTTTCATACAACTACTCCAAGGCCAGATATCATTTTTAAGTAGTATTATTTTAAACAAGGAAACAGAAATTTTCAGTAATGACTGAAGCCTTGAGGCAAACACACTGATCTAATCATAAAGCTGTGAATTCCAAAATCTCATGTTGTACAGCCTTAAAAAGAAAAGATTTTGCAACTTGCGTTAATAGGGAAAACTTATTATGCAAAAATGATAACTACATAACCTTGATATATTTAATTTCATCAATTTTTCAAGGTAGATGAACTTTGTTTAATTGTCGACTCACACCCAACTAAATTTTTAAGTCAGTAGATTAGTATTTCCTCTACACTCTTAAATTGTAAAGATAGCTAGTATGTTTAAACAGTCAATTGTCAAGGCTAGACATAAAACAATTTTTATAATTTATAATAATTATGCAAATATCAAACAAATCTCCATGATAACTTTCTATCTTAAACAGATATTTGGAAATATTAGTGCTTGTAAAAATAAAAATTTCTGAAATTGTCACATTCCAAGGTTTGGAGTCACAGAGAAATATTCAAGTTAACTCATTTTCTGTTATATCACTTCCTGCAAATCAGCAGTTCAAATCATTATGATGGAAAGATTGCCATCTAACCCAGTAAATATCTCTGCAAAACAGAGATGATAGCATCTAAAACTAATAGGGTCAAACAAATTTTGCAAAGGTACTGGCAAAATCTACAGCAACTGTTTAACTTTGCCTTTAACTATAATATCAAAAGTTCAACTGATCTAATAACAGAGCTGGTCTTTAGTAACCAGATCATTTCCATTTAATTTTCTGCCAATTGAATGGATAATGCAAACAAAATTATTCCATAGCCAGTCTATTTATTTGACAACCTAATTTTTGCTAACTGTTAACTTTTATTCACATGTATAGCCTCCAGAGTCACTTCTTGATTGCTGGGGTGCCAGCCACACAAGATAAACACCAGATATTTAACATTCTGCATTATTAAAAACCCACTTGCAAAAACTACTAATTACTGTGAAACTTTTTAGCTATCTAAGAAATAGAATTAGACTAAAAAATAAAGGCACATACATTTACTCACTGTTATAACTAATTATTTGCCAGATCTTTGCCAGAATTCATATGGAAAGCTACAGAAATCATCTCACCTTGTATAGTCCCCAAAATTCTAATACAAAAATCTTTAAATGAACTTAATTGAATTCCTCTAAGATTCCAATTTTCCACTTAAAAATTAGTAATAACAGTTTTTTGTTGCTTTTTAATAACAAAAACAATAAGTCATCATACTGTTTCTAGTATCTGTTAAGATGCTATAGGTAAGAACTAAGAGTTAATTGAAAAGGACAAATAAAAACAAAAGTTTTCCATTCTGTTATGGTATAAATTACTAACCTTAATTTTCTGAAGAATAAGGATGATAAAGGACAGTGAGTAGAAAAAAAAAATTAAGACCCTTAGTTTTGTACCGTTTCCCATTTGACACATGACAAGATTCATGCTAGAACAACACCCCCCCAATAAGTTTTAAACTAAGTGTTTTAAGAGTCAGAATGATTCTAATTCTCTCAACTTCTTTTTGGTCAGACTGGGTTTCCAATAAGTCAATCATATTGCCATATTGTTAAAGAAAATATTAACATAACAATGATTCTAGTCAAGTAAAGCTACTGTGTAGTTTTATTACATGCCATGCAAAAGTGTTGGCATCTGAAGAAGTAGATGCAACTAAGTCTATGCTTTCAACCCTATTTCAGGTATTTAAGAATATGGTTTAAGTTATGCCTCAAGTAGGAAAACAAAAATATTTGGGAAATTTTCTTTTGTTTAAACAATTTAGGTTTTTTGTTTAATTTTGGTTTTTCTCTGTAATTTAGCTTTTTAATGATCAAAAACTAAAAGGAGGGAAATGACAATGAATAAAAACTATTATAACCTAAATGATTTGCATTTGTGATTAGTTTAAATTATATTAAATGAAACACAATAGGCACGTCTTCAATTTTTGTTGGATTGAAATCTCACTACCAATGAAGGTTCATCATGCACATAATCTGCATTTAAAACTAGATTTCAAATTCAGGGTTAATACCCTTTGGCTTTGAGGAACTACTCCACAAATTCTTTTACTGTCATGTCACTGAAATGATTTTTCTTTAAAAAAAAAAGTGAAGGAAATTAAATTATGCTAAACTGTGCATATTTTGTGCACAAGTTTAACTACTGCATAATCTTAAATTACACACAAGTCCTAGTTCTCACAGCACATGGCCAGCAAAAAGGGACTGGTTCTGTCCCCGTGGAGATTCAAGACAAATGGGAAACGATGGCCTAGATAGAGAGAATTTGGAGCCTTAGTTATTCAAATCTTTTTAAAAAACTATTTTACTGAAATACTGTTCCTGAGGAACATAGTAGGCACTTAAAAATTCTTATTGAACAAGAGAACAGACACAGAACAAAACAGCAAGTTTGGAGATGTTTTTTTTTTCTTCTTAAACTGAATGATAGGACAGAACAGATTGCAGAAGAACCTGTATAAAACTATACATTACTAGTTATAAAGTCTCCTTATTTGAAAAGTCTTTTATGTTCTTAATAAATTTTACATTGCACTCAACTTCACAAAAAAAAGGTTATTAGGGATGCAGAAGTTAGTAAAATTCCCCCAGTGTCTTCCAATACTTAAAAAGCTCATGGAACAAAGATTCTCTAGAGAAAACTTTTAAAACTGTTTTTTTTCCTCAAGTAAACAAATAATACAGGACACTTTTCTCTTCTAGGGTACGGTACCCTGTCTCTTTAAATTCTAGGCCTGTCTAAGGCCCACACTCAATGAAAGCCCTATGTTTGCTGGCCTCCAGCCCACAATGTCAAGTAGCTTTCTTGCTATTGAATTTCAAGATTATTCTTTTTGGATCACTTGCCCTTTAGTTTTTAAGCATGCCAAAGCAAAAATAATGTCTTTTTTATAATACTGTAAAAAAAGTCTTAAGTTATTTCCAAGTCTATAAGTACAGAACACCTTGTCCTGTACACCCCTTCTCACTAGGAAATATGCTTCCATTATACATACAAACATACACATATGTATATAAACAGATATACTTAGTACTTAAACAATTCTTGTTTTGATTGTCTGTGTAAACACACACATATATGCTTGTTACCATAATTTTGCATCTGTTCCTAAACTAACAGTCTTCTACATATAATGTTTATACTTGCCACAAACTTTGAAGATTCAGCTGTACTCTAGAAGTATTCCTGTTTTCAGAATCCAATACATTAAGTTTTATTATAGGCTATCATAACATTAAGTTACCATTCACATTGTTTCATCCCTGAATTTTAAGCTTTATATATTACTAAACAATATACTAAAAACAATCAGCTAAAAATTAAGGAGACCAATTCACCATGTTATAAAAGAGATCCAGACAGAGATCCTTTGTTTTATCCCCATTCAAATACAGTTCTCTCTTGGAGAATGTAAAACCAACTTAATAAACAGCTGCTGACTAACTGATGAACCTACAATTTAGAGGTCACAGCAAAGAAAAAGATAATACCGATCATCCTTTCAGTAGCCACTGAATATAATGCTACCGTCTGTAATTGGTAGCAAAAAAGAACTTCATTTGCCATTTCCATTTAAATAACTAATCAAGAGATGCCCAAAGACAAAGCTCAGTCTGGGGTAAATTTTTGAAAACATTTTTTGTACATGTATTCAATCAGACTACCAAAGTACAATTTGAGATTCTCCTCTAATGATATTATACCTACTCCCATAAAATTATTCCTATTTTCACTATTTCAGTATGTAGCCAACATGAGTGATTATATCATAGTTCACATAGTTTTAAACCAGTAAGTAGGGAAAGGGTAGTTTTCCATAGATCACTGAATCCTAGAATAAATCAGTGACTTTAAAATTGGAAAGGTCCTTAGAGGTCATGTAATCCAATCACTTCATGAAGATAATCTCTAATTTTACTGTGTTTAAGGTAAATTTATCCCACCTGCTTTATCATAGTCATTGAATAAAATGGAAAACTCATTTTCATTAAGAAAATAGTTGTTTTTTCTTCTATCTCAAAAACCAAGTAACTACTTAAACCATGCACTTAACATTAAAACATCTTCTGTAACTTGAATGCTTAAACTCTTTAACAATAGTGACTACTTTTTCCCCTCTTGCAGTTCATTATATCAAAATGTTTTTTGGTTTATGATTGCTTTCTCAAAATTACACCTTTAAATGTCATCGACATTAACCCAAAAGGTCCATCCATTAGAAACAAAATCATAAGTACAATTTCACCCAATAAAAGTACATTCCCATAGCCAAAAAGTAAACATCAAGTACGAATCAAAATGAATGTTACTAGTAACCAGTCATCCAAGTCTCAAGCAGCAATCTCCACCCTTTCAGGATTTAAAGTATATGACACAGCAAAAGCAAACCACATGGGACAGGGAAGTCTCTGGATTCAGAACACACGTGCCATCCCTGTATTAGTAATTTATGCTACGTAAAATTTCTTCCTAGTAAATTTATGAAGTTATAGATTCTATAAAAATTTCCTTCTACAGATAATTGAAAAACTAAAATAATAAAGATATACATAGCAAAAAAATCTCACAAAAATCCAACATAAGCAATATGAACCAAATAGTAAGCCTCAAAAATTTTTAGATAGGAGTGAGGGAGAAGGACTAAGCCCCTGTGATTTCATTGGTTTAGGGAATTCTCAGGTGAGGAAACTCCTTGTACCAATGCAGGTCAACATCTTCTTTGCAAATTCTATTCTTATGTGAGCTACCCAGAGGGCTCAGGGGTTAAGTGACTTCCCCCAGGTCACAGAGCCAGTAAGTATCTGAGGGACTTAAGCCAAGGGCTTCCGGACTTCTATAGTCATCACTATATCCCCTCAGACCAACTGCCTCTCAGCGCATAGGCTTTTAAATTTACAATTACACTCAAATTTACCGTATCTTGTGAACTTTAGCATCTTTTTTATGCTATAGCATTCCAATTACAGGATGAAGAAGATAAATATACCATATACACAATGGTAGATATTTCTCCTTTTCAAAATTAATTATAAGTGTCAAACACTTGTGTGCTATTAAGCATTTCAGGAAAATATTCAAAGATGGTCTTATTTAAAATACATGAAATATTAAAAAGCTCCTCAGAGATAGATGAAGTTCCTATGTATTGCTCACGTCCCCGTCAAGAATATAGTAATTACTTTTACTGTAAAACAAAGATAATCTACCACAAAAATCCCTGTATAAATTTCTAACAGTGCAACTGCACTCAACATGCAACAGAGTTACAAAGGGATCAAATTGAATATATAAAAAATTACACGAAGATTAACAATTCCAGCCAAAGCAATTTCAGCAGAATACTCTAAATCAATTTTTTGAAAAAATCAAGTGATCATTTTCCTAAAAAATTATTTTTAATCTTATAAGAAAATAACATACAGTAAACATGTTTAACATATATAATGTAATGGTCAAAAACAAAGGGAAAGAATCTTATTTTCTGATGTCCAATCTTTAGGAAATTTCTTTTTAAGTTTCTCACAGTTATGTTCCAGGTAATTGAATTTAAGATTACTGTCAAAACATTCCAGATATTTCAGGCAGATAGAAACTATCTTCTATCAAATAGCATGCCTTGAAACCAATTACAATCATTGTGCATTGGGAAAAAAAAATATTTTAAACAGTACATGAGTACTTTGCAAGTGAACAGCAGAACATACTGTTTAAGCAATTTCCATTAGAATTCTGAAATAAATATCCAATGAACAGAAAAATCTGTTGAGATTTTCAGTACTCAGAACTTACAGGAACAGTTCTAACTTTAAAAGATAACACAGATCCGAGCCCCCACTTACAGAAATGTAAATGCCCTTATCCTGCAAAGTATGGGGTAATGGATAGCATAATTCATACCAGGACTATCAGATAGCCAATTTTAATTAATGAAGAGCAAGTAGTTTAAAGGTTCTCCTTGTCTTTTATTTCCACTTCTCACTGCTACCAATTTTTTAACCTATTTATTTCACTGTTGATTTGCAGAACAGGTGAAATTTTAATTAATCAATTAAAACTTCTTGTTGGAAGCTTTTGTAAGAAAGGTTGATGTAGATTTAATTTACTGATTAAAATGAGGTTTGAGTGCTAGAGACCTTAAGTTTTCTAAGTCATCATCTTTTTCCAACCCATTACCAACAGATAATTAAAAGGTGAATGCTCTGGTTGTTAGAAAATACAAAATACCATTTTTAAAACAAATCATATCAACAAGCAACTACTAAAATACAGCTAACTCTTTCATGTCCCTGGTTGTTGACTTTAGAAATGAAAATAAATATAACTCAAAAAGCACAGTCCTATTGATCTATGAAATCTAGACAAACCTGCTTTATTGTGTCAAAGCAAGAAACTCATTCTCTCCCTAGCTTTAAAAGTTATTTTTCATTAAATCTAAAATAAGCAAAATTTCTACAACCATAAAATTTTACCTAATTTTTAAAATCCACAAAAGAGACGTTATAGAATGGGTCTGTAGGAAGGGCAGAAATGCAAAGATCAACAGCTGTTAATTAAGCTTTAACACACTTAGAAAAATGGTCCCTTGATAGCCAAAATCTTTCCTATAAATTTCACATGGAGTTTGTTTACACATCATGCAGTCAACTGCTAGGAATATAGAAGAAACTGAGCTTTAGTTTGTTACTTAATAAATAATTGCATGGTGGATGGTGGGAGGTAGGCAAAAAGACTAAAAATCAATTCAGCAATGCTACCCTGTTTTTCTGCCTGTATTCCAAAATATAAAAGCAGATTTTTTTCTAACTTACAGTCAGAAATAAATTATATGCAGCAAAAAAATTAATTGAAAAACAAATTACATGAAACAATCATTTCAGAAAAGGGGGGATCTATGCTCAATAGAATAACATTTCAAAAGATGACAACAGAATGACAATGTTATAATTTAGATCCCAAATGGTCTGGAAGGCAGTTCTAACAAGATATAGGTAACTTCAGTTTTTCCACCTCTGTACAGCAGAAAGGAAAATCTCAGAAGTGGGTTTTGATTTTGATGTTATATTATGTCATTATATCTTTTAATGAAGCATATAAGTCAACTTTGTTTGCACCCATATATTCAAGGACCAGCAACAAAAGACCAGCAGCAGTCAAAACATCTAAAGAGTAAACATGAAATCTGACCACATATATGTTTTTGAAAGTTTTCTACCTCACTAAAAACAACCAAAGCCCAATAGCCAACTCTCTTATCTTCATGAGCAGTCACCTTAAAACAGCTGCTAGTAATACACCAGGAAGGGAGAACTCAAAAGCAAGGGAAAAGCTTAGTAAAATAGGCTTTTTCCCCCAAAACAAAGAAGGCTGTCATTATTCAGCAACTCACATTAATTAAATATTTTTTGGGGGGAGGTATAGTTGATTTTTTTTAAAAAGCCCACAATAACACTATTTTTAAATATTCAAAACTTATGGTTATCTAGCATAATCAGACAGCTAAAAAGAGAGGTACTGGATAGATTAAAAGGTAAAATATTGTATAAATTTAGGTCTAAAGATAATAATAATGGGCAAGCTACAAATCACCCCTAGAATCTACTGCTGTTATTGGTACTTTAAGAAAAAATTTATAGTATATTCTATCTTTGGGGAGGAAAAACACCTAAGTGAACTATTGTCTCCCATAAAACGACTATCAGTGCTACAAAAACAAATAGTTCATACCAAAACTGTCTTTCCTTCAAGATTTAAAGAACTTTGGAAAAAGTAATAGTTTTGATAAGATTATATTAAATTTCCACTTCAAGATGGAAAAACAATTCCAGTAATGAAATACATGTGTATGTATGCATGTGTATGTATACACATGCATACATATATATATATATATACACATATTTGGTTATAAATCTAATTAGATTCAACAAATGGATCCCACAAGCAAAAAAAGGTTGAATGACCATGTGTTGAATATACTACAAAAGGTATTCTTGCTGTATTTAGAAACTTCAATTAGATAACTTCTGAGGTTCCTTCTAGCTCTTAAGATTCTGTGACTTTGTTATTCTGTGTGCAAACATTCAGCATGAAAAGACCTCAGATTTTTTTTTAAGTTCTTGACATCTCTGAAGGAGTTACAACCTGAAAATCCCAGTTCATTTAATTTTATGCCCAAATGGATTCTGTGCTGGTTGCTAACAGTTAAGAACCTGCTAATTCACATAAATTCCAGTCTTTTTCTTCAAAAACATCAACAGATGACTAAAGCACACAAATGATCTTTCATAGAAACCTAGACCCGAAGGTGGAAGGGACCTTAGAATTCATTGCCCAGCATCCTCATTTTATAGATGTGACCAAGACACAGAATGGCTAAGTGGTACAAGGTCCAATAGCTAGTTAGTGGTAGGTCTTTTCTTCCAAGATAATCAGAATAAAACTAACAACGGATGGCTAACTAGTAATGAAAAGTTGTTTTAACTGAAGTGGTGAGCTATAAGAATTATAATGCTATATACTTATCACAGTTTTTTAAGCAATTGAAAAATGACACATATAAGGGCAACATTGTATGTTTCAGTATTCAGGTTAAAATTAAGAGAAAGAAGGAACGCAATTTTCAACAAGTACAGAGCTGAATTTCTCCTTCCCTTGACCAAAATGCCTCTCTACTACTTCAACACAACCAACACCTTACTGGATAACAAGCAGAAATTAGTACATTAGGTTACCCTTATCAACATCATTTAAATCATAAATCATATGAACTCAACCTGGAACAGACCTTAGGGAGCAACTTTTTCACAATAACATTGTTATTGCACATTAACTAAAGCCCATGGTTCAGTCAGTCATCATTCTCATCACTCTTCTTGTAGATAATTGTAACTACAAGGTTGTTTTGGTTTCCCATCAGACCAGTAACATTAGGTGGTATATTCCTGGAGTGTGACTTTGGGAGATGTTTAAAGATCATTTGGTTTTTTTTTTTAACCAACAGTTTAAAGATAAATCAACATTTTCTTTCTTTTGTCACCTCTGAAAATAATTTAAAATAAATTTCACAATTTTCAAAACTATTGGAAAAAAAGCATTTTTTCAGGGTTTTGAGTTTGGGAAGCAATAATGCACCTATCAATCAATCAAGTATTTATTATGCACCCCATTACATACCAGGCCCTGGGTTGAGGATACAAGGGGGAAAAAAAGGGGGAAAAACCTGTCATCAAGGAGTTTACATTCTATCAGGGAAACAAAATGTACAAAATACATACAAAGTTTATACAAAGTAATTTGAGGACATGAGACAAGCAGCTGGGGTGATCAGGAAACAGCTCATGAAAAGAGTCATTTCATTTCAGTTATTTTACACACACACATTCTTCACCCATAGGGAGAACCTCAAACTGGCTGTGGGGGATGAGGGATGGGGGAGGGGGAGGGGTTGAAGTGTGCATAAGACAGGAAAGAGTAAGGAGAAAATCAAAGGCACAGATCACTATTTTGTGTTGTGTATGAGTTTTTTCTTCCACTATTTTCTCGTAAAGGTCCTAATTATTCTTCCAGGTTAATTCCTACTCCATGTCTGAACATTTTTCAGCAGTGATTTAAGAAAATAACTGAAGATGTATAAAGTAAGCACATGTGTTACCTGGTGTTTTTAGTTACCTTTTCACAAGCATCTATATTTGATGTGGTTACTGCCTTTCCAAATACAATGTGTAATCTTCAGGGTTAATGCCCTGTCTACACTCCTTTGTACAGCACACACAGCAAACACACAGTACCTTATACAACTTACACACTCAAAAGACATTTGTTGACTGAATAAACATTACATTCAAATGGCACCTAAACTGTGATTAGATGTATAGCAAATTCAAGGTCTTCAGAATCCTTGATGCCCTTTTAAAAAACTTTTGAATTTTAGTAACTTATGTTAGGAGCATGAAAGAAACATTACATTATTTCTAGTAATAAGCAGCCAATTTTCTCCTAGTTCACAGGAACAAAGGATCATAGACTTAGAACAATAAGCTACCTTAAAGGTCATCTAGGCCAATTCCCTTATTTTATAGGGGAGAAAACTAAAGAGCATCAAGGTTAAGTGACTTGCCCAAGGTCACTAGTAAGAAGCAGAACAAGATTCAAAGATGTTTTGGAATTTCATATACTATATGCCAAGCCATGGTTTAAATCGGTACTGGTATCCTTATTTTTGTCATAGGATCTAAAATAAAAATTTATTTTACATCCATAACTTGGGTTTAAAACTACATAAGGACTTTGAAGAAAACACTTTAATAGACATATTGATCACTTTTCTTTGGAAAATATACAATCCATCATTTCTCTTTGGCAACTTTGAGGTAAACTATATTTTCCCTAATAACTTAAGGTATCAGTAACATGAGGAAGTAGAAAGGTCACTGGATAATTTATAACATACAGTAATAGCTAAAATTAGAAATAAAGCATTCAGGTAGTATAATATGAGTTAGGAAGAAATAAATGAAGTTCAGGATGTAAGGCAAGTATCATTTTAAATAATTCTGACAATTCTAAGAATCTCAGGTAGAGAATGGGTCTTTCATTCTACATGGCACATGGCCTTCTCTTGGTAGGGAGATGGACATGATTCAGATAGATGAGAAGATTGTAAATAATGCAAATAAAAGCACAACATAGAAAAAGAAAAAAAATTTTATAAAGGACAATGCAAAGCACTCTGATTCAAAGACCAGATACATTTTTAATGCTTTAATGAATGAAAGTAAAATTTTAAAATAAAAGGGTATTTCCCTGTCTAGTTCTGCCCTACAACCGCCCATTAGTCATTTCTACCCCATACACACTGACAGGTAAATACAAAAGCAAATATTCCAATTCACACTGACAAACCTATATATACAGGGATAAATACTACGGTAAATGGATAGAGGGAAAAAGATCAATAGTCATGGAGCATTCTCCCCAACTACCCAAAAAACAAATAAAGTATACTGTGATACCTGTTTACATGGCAAGATTATCAAAAGGAGAAGCAATGATTCTGTCAGTCTGTGAAACCTTTAATATCATACTAGACAAAATGAGATGCCTTCCTTTTGTGTGACTAGCCTTTCATGGGGGTAAGGGGGAGGCAATAAACCAGCATTGCTTGGATTCAATCCTACAGACTACAAGGAAGACCATTACATGATGTTCAAAGATAGAATTAAGATCAACGTATATGAATGGATTCGAAATCACATCTTCACCATAACATAGTTTTTGGGAAAGCAATAGGTCTCACTTCAAAATGCTATTACAGATGATTACTTTCTTACAGGCAAAGTTTTTTTGAAAACCTTACTTGGGACTCCAAACAAGCAAATGTAGTCAAACATCTTAAAAACTTCCCCCTCCCCCACCCCACCCCAGGTGCTTTGTAAAAATTCGCCAAAATGATTTAGCATATAAATTCAACATTAAAGATTAAAGTCAGGATTACAGAATGCTAAATCAAAGTACACCTTCTAGGCTTAGATTTATTGTGTTTTATGTTTTTCTATCTCCCTCTTTCCCCTCACTCTGAGCCCCTCACCCCTCCCCAGAAAGGGATCTGGCTTCAACTGGAAAGCCATCAAATTATACTAGTAGTCAAATTAGCTTACAGAACTATACTATTAGTCATCAAATTAGCTTACAGAAAATAATAAGCAACAGATTTAATATCATAAATGTCAACTGAACAGATTGCAATGCTAGAAATAGCTATAATTAGAAAGAAAGTTCACTCAAATTCACATCTTCCTGCAAATGAAGGCATTAATATTTAACATGAAGCACTGTAGGTATGCCTTATACATGGTCAGAGTAGACCATTATAAATCCAGTTCAAATAAATAAGCATGGAGGTTGTATTTTGTTTTTTACAACTAGGTAGTTTTAACAACAACAGTACCACCTGCCTAATTCCTTAACAGTAGATGCTCTATGTCCCAGGCAACATTATTCAATTAAAATCTAGGGCTTTAACAGATAAACTGACTGTAAGTACTTTTCAAATACAGGTCTCCTGCACATGTATTAGTGGAACAGCAAAACTTCATTAATTTGAATCCCAGCAAATCAAAACTCAAAAAAGGGATATGTAATTCCAATTAAGTAAAAAGTTCAAAGTATTGTAATTTCTTCCTCTATAGTCTCAGGAGATTACTCTCAAGTAAAAAGAAATTGGGTTTTTCAAAACAATAAATTAACGACTAAATCAACTTGTAGGTCCAGCATTTCATTCTTTTATATTTAAGGATTTCTGTATTCTTACAGGATGCATTCATATAATATAGATACAAAGATATAGAGGATACTTACAGGTATCTGAGATGTGGCATATTATGTATGTTAATTTTACATAATTTATTTTATGTTATCTATTATAATTCATTTTTGTAATATGAAAGTTGAATTTGGTTAAATTGATTATTTTGATTAAATTGAAAGTTTAAAAAAACTACATTTCTTTTAAAACCACCCATAGTTCAGACTTTTCACTAAGTCAGATTGGCATTCCCCTCATTAGTGAGATTTTATCATGCCACTATGATGCAGGGCCTTAAGAGGACAGGAGTAAATTTAAAAATTTCTGGTGTGCCTGTTCTATCATCATTGTTGTCATTTTGAAATTGTCTTATTTCAATAAACTGAAATCAGTCACAGGAATGAGTGGCATGTTTGGTGTTGCTTGAACTTACAACTGTTCCCAATGAACAGAGAAATGTTCTCTTCCAATCTGAGTCATGTGTAATTACAATATGACAAGGTCTCTCCCAGGCTATGCAAGCTGGCATTTTTCCCAGCACTTGTCACATCACGGAAAAAACATATACAAATAAAAATCCAAAAAATAAACATTTTAAAACAATGGCTTACATGTCTCTCTCTTTTTTTTTTTGAAGAAATAAAAGTTATTCACACCTGAGAATAAACAAAAGTATTCTACCAACAATCGGACATCTCACTCTTGAAACACCAGAAATTGTCCTACTATTAAAGAAGCAGCACACCACACCTAGCAACAACTCCCAGGTCTGGGCTGCAGAGTCATGTTCCCTCAGGCTGGACAGAAAAATCATTAAGTATAGGAAATAAAGGGAGAGTGTCACACACCACACACCCACTAGAGCAGAGATGGAGCTATGTGAAAAACAATTCTTAATCTTGAAATTTCTGAATGCCAATCTGTTCATCGTCACAGTATATAAACAGTTACCTCAATTACTGTACTTTATGCCAAAAATAAAATTGGGCTCCTTCTACCAAAACATCAAATATTTCTTTAAATAAACTGTGAATTTTTTTAAACATCCCAAGTCAATAGCACTCAGATAATGGCAACCTTGGGTACCAAGAGTCTCAGGGGTAGATGGCTTCTTTTGTTAAAAACACTGCAGTGACTAACAAACCCCAGAAGAAAAGATACTAAGAGCCATCATACCCAATCCTGTACAGTAATTAAGACCTGACAGTCTATTCAGTATCAGGACTTTGAGATACAAAACAGGGTTCAGTTAAAGAATAATTATTTCTCTGGTTATGCTTGGATACAAAATCCAATCTAAATAGTTCCTACTAGCAAGGCGTATTTCTTGTACTAGAAATGTAATTCATTTATTAATCATCAGACAAAGCCTGTCAAACTCAACTTCTCCCATTTGAAAAGGGCATTACAAACTAAGTCAGGAAAAGAAAACACAACACAGCCCTTCACCACTTGAGCTTGGGAAACAAAAAACGCATCAAAACAACCTCTGCCACCTCTACACTCGACCCTGCATTTCTCCTCTCTTTATTTACTGCCTGTATGTTCAATAATTCCCACATAGCTCTAAGCAGAATGGATTTATTATGATGTTGTTCTAAGGAACTGCAGGAGTTCTAGATGCCAATAAAGATTACAGATCAAATAGGAGATAACTACTAACCATTGTGTCTACTTAGATAAATAAACCTGCTCACAAACAAAGCACCTTATTGTAATGGTACTGTTACCTCCACTAATCCAACTAAAACAACCAGACAGTAGCTTCCATGAGGGTGAAAGAAACTGAAATTGAGGTTACCCAAACCTCTTTTCCCAATATCCTGTGACATTACAAACTGTCTTGTTTGAAAACTGTCTTGCTTTGCACAGAAAAACGTTTGAAATAGTACAGACTAGGCAGGATTATGCAAACTTAAAAAAAAAAGTCAAAGAAACAAGGTGGTGAAGCCTTCGAAGCATAAGACAAGTGTTCCTTCTGAAACTTAAGAAACATTTTCACAAAACAACCTCAGACTGCAAACTCTTCCCCTAAAGCTAACATCGGGACCCCACCCGCTTAAAACACTCTGTCTCTAGGCGGGACCAAGTGCCATCAACGAGCAGGGAAGATTAAACCTTTATTCAGACATAAAGATAAGGCTGGGAAGACCTAGTACAGAGGGGGAGAAAAAGAAGTCTGTGGTAACCTTCAAACAACATGCTATAAAGCAAAGATCGGTGCGAGAAACACGGATACTTGAACAGGAAACAAATACTCACGATGCATTTTTGTTTTAAAATACTGCAAATCAAACTCAATTTTTTTTTTTCTGGAAAAACGCGAATGCCATTTATTCTCTCCAGCCCCACCCCCAACCCTTAACGATTGTACCATCCACAACCTAAGCAGCTAACCCCGAAGGACTGGCGAATTCTTGCTTTGGAAAAGAAAATACTGTACACCTGATGGTCCTTTTACATGCGGTGACTTTTGAAAAGCCAGAGAGACTGGGCTGGGAGCCTCTTGCTTCCTAGCCGCAGCAAACACCAATCTGAGAGCTCAGCAAACATACAAGGAAGGAGGGAAGGAAGGAGGAGGGGAGAGAATCTCACTGGCAAAGTCAATTGTTTTCCCCCTTGCTCTCTCCTAAAACAAACACTTAAAAAAAAATCATCACCCCCTTTGTATTTCAGCCCCTACCTCTTTTTGGCCTAGGAAAGCTTTCATGCAAGTGAAAGACGACTTTCTCCACAAAGTGCTGAATGTTACTGTGCTCGGGTCCGCGAACAAACACCATCCAATCGTGGGTAAAACCCTCCACGGTGGGTTTCTTCCTAACCTGGGCTCGATGCCCTAGCTCCAGCTTCACCTGAACAGCACACTGAGGAAGCAAGGGAGGAGAGAGAGACAAATAATGAATAATGGGAAAAGGATGATTTTATATTTAGGATTATGCATATTTTGTTTTGTTTTTTGATGCACACAAAAGAAAATAGTATTCTTCACACCCACGTTTCACACGCGTATAAACACAAATAGATACACATACGCTTCATGTCTTTCACATACACCCAGTAAGGTGAGACCAGGTCAGCTATGCTCCAGATGAGCTCTAATTGTGACGGAATGTTACCCCCAATAGAGGGGGGAGAAAGGGAGAAAGAAGAGGATGAGGACACCTAACAACAACAGACACATTGGAATCAAATTAAATATAATTAGAAAGCAAGACGAGATCAGTTCTCAGACAATATAAGGCCAGGTGGCAGCGAAGAATGGGGGTTGGGGAACCCCTTCACAGAAAGTAACCCCGTAAGAGGAACAATCCTATGAAGTCTTTGTGTGTATCTGTGTATATCTATGTGTTGAGAGAGTACATGCATGCA
>NW_020953936.1:7808044-7876112 GCF_900497805.2 Vombatus ursinus
TGTGTGTGTGTGTGTGTGTGTGGTGGTGTGCGTGCTTCTTGCAATTGCAAAGGGGGGGGTTGGAGGAGTATATGGGGGGGGTGGGTGAGAGTGCAGAGGAGGGAGTGGAGATTTAGAGGGAAAAGCAGCATACTGCAAACCATACCAACCTTTCTCTAATTGGAACCACGGAGCGGTGTCTGGGCAGCAGCAGCAGCAGCGCTGGGTGAAGGAGGAGGAAAGAAGATTTTTTTTTGCATGTACTTACCGAGCTGGCCATGCCTGGGGGCCCGGAGGTTTGCTGGGGTGTTTTTTGGTACCCCGACTCCCCCCCGCCCCCACCCTCCCCTTCTCAGCTGTAATTCATGAAGAAGCTGATATGAATGAGAGTGCGCCTAGGAGAAGAGGGTAGATGGCGGACATTCTCTGTCTTCCCCCCCCCACCTCCCCTTTCCCTGTCTCTCTCCCTCTCTTTCTCTCGCTGTCCTTCTTTCTTTCTCTCTCTCTCTCTTTCTCTCTCTCTCTCTCTTCTCTCTTTCTCTCTTTTTCCCTCTCTCTCTTATTAAACTGAGCCCCGACAGCCAAAGCAAAAGCAACCAAACAGCAGCAACAGCAGCAGGGGCTGAGACTGGGATTTCGGAGCATGCGCCTTGGGCTGGGAGCTACTGACACTAGACACAGAACCCGGTGCAAGAGGGAGGGACTGTGGAGGGAAAGAGGGAGGGACTGGTGGAGGTGGAGGGGGGAAGAGAAAGAGAGAGGGAAAGAGACCAACAGAGCCAATCAAACACAGTAACTAAATTACACTAAACCCCAGCCGCCCTCCCTGCCCGACTACGGCCGAAACCGAAATGCATTACTTAAAGTAACAGGTTATTGAGGAAAAGAGAAGCGGAGGGTTAGAAGACTAGGAAAGTCTTGGGCAGTTGTGGGGGAGCGATACCAGCCCCAGTGCAAACACCTCCGGTCTGACAATAAAAAACGGATTAAAAGTGTTGGAATGTAGCCAAAGTAGAGCCCCCTTGAAAGCCCCAGCAGCAGAGGGGGGTGGGAGAGAGGGGCAAGAGAAGAAGGGAAGTGGGAATTGGGGGCTGTTAGATCTTTCTGGGCTTGCTGGAAAAGTTTGCTCTCCCGCAGAAGGAAGATAGCTACTTCATAAATGCCTAAATAGTGTATTTGCCTTCCGCAAAAAAAAAAAAAGTTTGCTTTTGTGCTTAAATAGCACAACTGAACATCCAAAAGCCCACCCCAAAATAAACTTAACACACACAAACACACACACACGTCAAACTAGTAAATTACTGATTCAGTAGCAAAAGCACTGGATTTGGAGTCATTACTTCAACATTTATTAAGCGCCTACTATGTTCCTGGCACTATCTATCTTGGATGCTGCGAGTCACAAACACAAAAACCAAACAAGCCCCAGTAGTAAAATGAGTTTAAAGGTCACGGCTCTGCCCTTTACTACCTGTGTGACCTACGACAAATCACAACCTTCTGAAAGCCTCAGTTTCCTCATCTGCCAAATGAGGTTATCACTACGCTCTCTTCCAGCAAACGTGTGACTGAAAAGAGCATAATACCACGGGCCTGGGCTGGGTTCAAAGTTGGAGAAATGTATATAAAGATGACGAGAGAGAGAGAGAGAGAGAGAGACAGAGAGAGAGAGAGACAGAGAGAGAGACAGAGAGAGAGACAGAGAGAGAGAGAGAGAGAGAGAGAGAGAGAGAGAAATTAAGCAATGAAGCAAACCGATCGTTTCTCCCTTAGGGAATGTTTTGAGAAGTTGAACTCTAAGCTGTTCTATGTCTAAGATGCCCAGGTGACGGCAGGAGACAAACGTCACGTCTCTGAGCTGTGGCGGGAAGTTGTTTTCTTTTGTAGTCTTTTTTTCCCCTCTCCCTGGCAGCGGGTTGGATTGCATCAGAACTGGCTTAGTTGCCCTTTGAGGACTCGTGGGGCAACTGAGAGGCTCAAAATAGCAGACAAAGCTAATATTGACTGTAATGCGCATAAATTGGATTATAATCTCTATGAGTTTTGGTGACAGTAAACATAATCCATCTCAGGATAATAATCGGGTTAGCCTCCCGGGTGACAAACTTCCCACCAGACGGGATCCCTAAAGAGCTCTCCGTAAATTTTTCTGGCAGGTATTATCTCGCCTGTGGACCAGAGACAGGGGGACGGGAGAGGATGATATATTAAACAAGAAGAATAACCATTAGCAAAAAAGTAACACGGGACGATTACTACATAGTTGAGTGGGCAAGAACCGTGTAGCTTTAGTTTATTTAGTTGAGAAGGGGAGATAATTTAATTCAGAAAGTGTAAACTGTTTGCATTTTTCTTTCTCTTCAGATTTCAGGTTTGGTTTTTTGACGTCTTTCCTCTTTCACTTTCCTCCTCCATCTCCGAACTGGTCTCCCTTCACTCTTTTCTTCCTTCCTTCCTAACATTTCCTTTGATTCACTTCTTTGTTATCCTCCCTACCCTCTATCTAGCTTCAACTTTTTTCTCCGCTCCTACCCATTCTTCTAACACAAACAAAACGAAAACCCACACAACAGTTAACCATCCTTAGGATTCGAAGCAAAAGATCTTAAATACCAGGAACACAGATGATTCATTTCATGTGTCAGAGAGCAGGTAGATTGCCTTCGACAGACACCTGGTCTGTGTCAACTCAACCCCTCCTAGGAGGTCCCTTTGTAACACCAACCCTCCTGGCAGTTAAACAGAAGATAGCAGAAGTCAAATCCTGCCAAATCTGTGGGGCTTGGTTTCCCAAACAGAATAGCCACATACTCAGAGTAGCATCAACCCGACTTCTCAGTCACCAAATACAAATAACAATAAGCCAGAAAGTCTTTCAGGCGCTGAGAGCTGGGTTTCCCTTTTCTATATCGATGACCCCAATTACCTTCAGCGTTCTACACTGAAGAACTAGCAACGTTTGTTAATTCGCACACCAGCAGAAAAAACGAGGGAGGAGAAATAAGACCTTTTTGAAAGCTTAAACAGAAATAACAGTTTGAGTTTGATGTATTGTGTCTGTGTGAACATGCCCATATATGCGGTGAAATGAATTGGTAAAAATAAATTCTTCAGGTAAGTGAAGCAAATAAAAAAAGAGTCCCTCATGCCGGACAAGAAAGGAAATAAATTTGTTTCTAAACTACTCTTTTCCATGCATTTATTTTCTAAAAAAGCAGGTAAAGATCCCGTTAGAATACAAGTGACAAACATATCTAGTCTCTTTCAGCTGTAGTTGATGTCAGTATTGTATTTATTCAATGCCAGTGCAGGCTCTAGTCTCTTTCGAATGTCGTACATAATACTTGAAATCCGAACTCTCTTTCCTTTATGAATTGTATATTTTAAAACTTAAGAACTGGTCAATACCAGTTGTGAGGCCACAATGAGTAATTCCCCCAACACTTCCAGCCCTTTAAAAGAAATCATTTCAGAAACTACAATTTTTGAAGAATAAAACCTGTGAGAAAGGGAGATGCGCGAAATAATCAGTAGGTGGCGCAATGAGTCCTTACACTGCCGTCCTCACTTGACCTTCTTAAAAAAAAAACCTTTTTTTTTTTAATTTTTTAAGGCATAGTTTCCACATTTTGAGGCAGAGGGATTCTAGATTGTCTGACAATTTTTGTCCATTATTTAACGAAGATAATCTTTTATGGACCATTTTGATAAACAGTAACAAAAACAAGGTCTTGCTAATAAAATGACAGTTTGCAATAAATATTGGAAATCTGGCATTTGA
Source organism: Vombatus ursinus (assembly GCF_900497805.2). NCBI lineage: Eukaryota > Metazoa > Chordata > Mammalia > Diprotodontia > Vombatidae > Vombatus > Vombatus ursinus. Next base: position 7,811,805 of record NW_020953936.1, read on the forward strand.
AAGGTGGATTTTGTTTTGGTTTTCTGCTTTTCTTTTTTCCCTTCAAATGAAAGTTAAATTTAGAAACAAACTTTTTTGATCTATGGCAGTAAGAGTACTATATTTTTAATTATAGGAAATGGGTTCAAATCTCAGCTCTCAATGTAGCTCTCACTACATGAGTGATCTTCAGCAAGTGACAACCTGTCTCAGATTCAATTTCTTCAGCGAAATTAAAGGTTTGGACTAGAGTATTTCTAAGGTCCTTTCCACTTCTGGATCTATGATCCTACAAATTACAGCACCTATATTCCCCTAACTAAACATTAAGATTAACTTTTAAAGTAATAAGTAATTTAAGCTTTCTATTCCTGACTTTCCACTAAACTATGTGACCTTGAACAAATCTTTTAATCTCTCTGAACTTCAGTTGCCTCATCTATAAAGTGAGAGTGTTCATAGCATCTTAGATCTAAATCCTGGAAATCTAATTTAATCCAAAATTGATAATCCCTCCAAGATTTAAAATTTCACAATTCTAAATTATGACATTCATTTAATCTTTCTCCAACAAACATTTATTTGGAATACAGTAAGAAGAGTGGTAGAATTTCATTATAATGCACATATTTTCAAAGTCATTCCAAATCTTTAGGATCTGCCGGCAGAAAGGAAAGACATCTCTATAAATAATTTGCAAGTAAAAAGAAATGTTTTAAATATAGTAGAATAGCAAAGTGTTCTCAAAGACCATTTTCATCTCCCTCTCACCCCACCCCATCTCATCCTCACTTTTTTTTTTTTTAACCCTAGGCTCTCTACCTGCAGCTGTGTTTCGTTTAGGTGGGTGATTTGAAGTGGAATTCGGAGGTAGCCAAACTTAGTAATAGAATAGTAGTGATGGTGAAGGAAGTTAAAAGATAATTATGGAAGGGTGTTAAAGAATAATTGTAGATCAAACTGCTTGTAGATCAAACTAATGAATGGAGAATTTTGTTGTGTTTGATTATTTCTTGAGCAGAATTCCTCATCAAGTCAACAAAACAAAGTTACTCCTCTTCCATTAGTCATTCAGCTCAAAGAGGGAATAGATTTGTTATTGGCACCCTCCTACTAATTGTATTTGCTTTTAAAAACCATTTTAATTGCAAAATAGGGTACTTGTCCTAAGCAAATTAATTGAGGAGATAAAATATGCATACCCTCAAAATCCTAGCAAATAGGAGAAAAATAAGGCATTTTACAGAACAAAAGTTTTTTATGAGGACACCCAAAGCCACTATTTATTTTCATTTCACAACACTTCAAGAGAAGGATATGTGTTATATATACATACATGTATACACTGTACAGTAATAAGAAACCGGCACAGAGAATTGAAGTGAATTATCTGAGAAGCAGTAAGTGGTCTAGCAAGGAAGAAAACCCAGGTGTACTCTTTCCCAGTCCCATCTTTTATCCGCTAGAAAACTCAGCACAATAATAATAAATTGGTTGGAATAACAGAGCATTCATAGTTGCCTTTTTCTCTAAACTAAAGTATGTTCTAAGTACACCTTATTGAAACTCTAGAAAGAAAAATCTTTCACTGGAAAAAGAATGATAGGCCTCTTGATCATAAGAATACTATTTCTGTTGAACAACCCAACCCATTTTATTATTATGGAAATCTGTTGAAAATTTTACATATTTTAAGAGATGTCATTAGTGATCATATTTAATTCATGATTCTGTTACAGTGTCTTGGGATCTCCAAAAGGGTAGGGTTCCTCATCATTCTAACTGGAAAAAAAAACTGTTTTGATAACCATTTAAGCATCTTGTCAATGACTTTCCAGAGAAAAGAAATACACTGTCACTGCCTTCATCATTCAGATATGTGCAAGATATTTCCTGAAAATAAATCTAGAAAAGTATTAACTTACAGGAGATAAGGACTCACCCATAGCAATCATTTATCTATTTAGTAGGGTGCTGCCCTGACTTCATAATAATAGCTAACACTTTAACATTTGTTTAGTGTCCTGTAGTTATTCTTGCATGTTTCTTAGACCAAGAATGCAGACGTGGGGGAGGGGAGGGGAAGAGGGAGAGAATCTAAAAACACTTCCAATCAATTAAGACAGTGTGATTGAAAACTTTTGCCTAAAATGCACAGAACTCTAATATTTGAACTTACTTTATCTTTTATATTTCCTAAACTTTGTGCTATCTTCTAATTAAAGTTTACATAAAAATTTAACATTATGCCAGTGGTATATTAGTGGCAACTTTCAGATGGCAATATTCTTTTTATTTTAATGGTTATGAAATTAGCAAATAATTGTTTTCTTCTAAATAGACAAATAAAAAGGTCTGTCTTAATAGGTCAAAGAGGAAAAATACTATATCAGACATATGAGCCACATACAATTGAAACAAGATCAAAGATTTACACCTATTTCAACCGTTATAGAAGAGGAAAGTGAGGAACAAAGAGACAGTGATTTGTCCAGCATCCCAGATAATAAATGGCAAAGTTCAAGCTTCAATAATCAATTTCATAGACTTTTAGAGCTAAATGAACATTGGAACTAAACATTAGATCAACACTTCCCCCCTCATTTTACAGTTGAGGAAAAGGAGGAACCAGAGGAAAGTGAACTGTGTCCAGATCCACCTTTTAAATGGTAGAACTACCCCCACTAGAACCCCGGTCTTCTGACTTCCAGTTCTTTACTCTCTCCATGGTGAGCAGATTGTTCAAATCACACACCATTGACTCAGGTTGAGCTTGTAATCCACTAAAAACCCTGGAGCTTTTCCAGACAAACTTCTGTCTAAACATGCCCTCTCCTTTCTTGTACTTATAAAATCATTTTTTCAGACCTCAGAGTAACACTTTACATTTGTCCCTATTGACTGGCATTGTATTAAATTCAGCCTAATATCATAGGCTGTTATAATGTTTTTGGAGACTGATTCAGTGCATTAGCTATGCATCTTAGCTTTGTGTCATCAGCAAATTTGATAAGCATGCCATTTATGTCAATGATAAAAATGAACAGGAGGGGCTGAAAGCATACACATGCTACTTTCACTACAGATTGAATTATGTTTCTTAATGATGAGAATGCCTTAATGCCTCTAAGCAGAGCCTCTGTCACCTCTGCCAGTTTTCTGCCCCTTTGGCTAAGGAATGCAGAACAGAGAAGACAAGGAACAGCTTTGCACAGCCTCACCCCTGAAACCTTGGAGTCTGACCCATCCTTTTGCCAGGCCTTAGCATCCCACCCCAACCCCAATATCTCTCTGAGAATTCCATTCCTGGGAATCTTCCTTAAACCATGAATGACTTTTAGTCCTGCTACCTCCCTCTCAGAAACCCATCCCACTTATAAATAGGTCCCAGTGATAATAAATTATTTATCCATAGCTTTTTTTTTTACTCTATACAATCAAGAATTAGGAGATATCCTACAGGTCTAACTTCTCCCATTCAAGTCAGGAATTCTCTTTACAATATTTCTGAACAAAATAGTCTTCTAACCACTGCCTGAATTCTTTCAATAATTGGAAACTCAGTGTCTAGGGAGGCAGCCTATTCCGCTGATGAACAGGAGTAGTTATAAGAAAGTCCTTCCTCACATTAAGCAAAAATCTGTTGCCCTGTAACCTCCATCCATTGGTCCTGGTTCTCTGTTGTCAAGCAGAACAAGTCTAATCTTTCCTGAGTTTGACAGATCTTTAAATATTTAAAAATAGTAATTATATTCCCAATAAGTCTTTTTTTTTCTAGGCTAACCATTTTATTAGTAGTCCATAGTATTTATATTATTTGTGACTACTGATATAAATTTATGTCATATCCTAGGTCATCTTACCTCTCTCTTCTCTCCAATGCATCTTTCACACCGCATCAGAATCATCTTTCTTATGCAGAGATCTAGAGATGTTACTCTTTCACTCAAAAATTTTCTGTAGCTCCCTATTGACTACCAAATATAGTTCATACTTCCTTGTGGGGCATTCAAGTCCCTCTAAAATGTTGAACCACTCTACCTTTATAGCCTCATCTCAAGTTACTCCTTGCTTATGCTGTAACTAAATTGAGCAAAGCTCTTCTGCACTTCCCCATTACTGTCAAGAGCACAATCATCTTCATAGTCACCCAAGGCCTGCAACCTTGGTGTCGTTGCCTCAACTCCTCACCCTATATACTTACTCCATTGCCAGATCTTGTCATTGTTATCTTCACAAAATGTCCATCATACCCCACTTCTGTCACAGAACCACAAACCTAGCTCAGGCCCTCAGCATCTCTCTCTTTAAATACACACACACACACACACACACACACACACACACACACGTGTGTGTGTGTTTCCCCCAATTACATATTTAAAACAATTGTTAAACATTTTTTTAAAAAAAGTTTTGAGTTCCAAATTCTATCCTTCCCTCTTTCTCCTCCACTCTCCCTGAGATGGTAAGCAATTAGATAAAGGATACAGATATGCAATCATGTAAAACATTTCCATGTTAGTCATTTTGTACAGGAAGACTCATATAAAAGAAAAAAGATGAAAGAAAGAAAGTGAAAAATAGTATACTTCAGTCTGTATTCAAACACTATCAGTTCTTTTTTTGGAGGCAGAGAGTATGCTTCATCATTAGTCCTTTGAGATTGTCTTGGAATATCGTATTGCAGAGAATAGCTAAGTCATTTATACTTCTTCATCAAAAAATATTGCTGTCACTGTGGACAATGATCTCTTGGTTCTGTTCACTTCACTGTGCATCAGTTCATAAAAGTTTTTCCAGGTTTTTCTGAAATCATCCTGCTTATCATCTCTTATAGCACAATAATATTTCATCACAATCATAGTTTAGCCATTCCCCAAATGATGAACATCTTTTGATTTCCAATTCTTAGCCACCACAAAAAGAGCTGCTATATAAATATTTCAAACTGGAGGTCTTACTGACGTCTTAAACTACACATACCCAAAACTGAACTCATTATCTGCCCCCTGCCAATAAAACATCCCCCCTTGCACAGTTCTCTATTACTTTAGAGGGTCCTACCATCTACCCATTCACCCACGCTCCAAACCTAAGTGTCAGTCTTTCTCACTCCACCGTATCCAATCTGTTGGAAAGACCTGTGGATTTTACCCTTGTAACATCTCTCACACACACACCCTCTCCTCACTTCTGACACTGACACTACCCCAGTGCAGACTCTCATCACCTCAAACCTTGACTATTGAAAAAGTCTGTTGGTCAGTCTCCCTGCCACAATTCTCTCTACACTCCAGTTCATCCTCCATTCAGCTGTCAATATAATCTTCCTAAAGGGCAGATCTGACCATGTCTCTCTTTCTCTCTCTCTCTCTCTCTCTCTCTCTCTCTCTCTCTCACTCACACACACACATACACACACACACACACACACACACACATTCAATAAACTCCAGGGGTTCTATATTATCTCTAGGATTAAATATGAAATTCTATGCTTGATATAACACTTCATTACCTGGCTCCCAACCTTTCCATTCTCCTTACACCTTATATATCCCCACACACACACTTACCCACACATTCTTTGTGATCCAGTAATACTGATCTCTTTGCTATTCTTTGAATAAGATATTGCAGCTCCAGACTCCAGGCATTTTTACTGGCTGTCTCTCATGACTAAAATCCTCCCCTCCTCATCTCCACCTCCTGGCTTTCCTGGCTTCTTTCAAGTCCCAGTAAAATCTCACCTTCTAAAGGAAGTCTTTTTATATTCTGCCTTAATTCTAGTACCTTCTCTCAGTTGATTTTTTCTCAATTGTCTTATATATAACATGTTCACTCATATCTGTTTACATGTTGTCTCCTCCATTAAACCCTGAGCTCCTTGAGATCAGGAGCCATATTTTGTCTTTCTTTGAATCCCCAGTGCTTAGCAAGTGCCTGGTGTAGCAAGTGCTTAAGATGTGTTTACTGACTGACCAACTGGTGGCACAGCCTTTGAGAGCACAGGGGTCCCTTGATACCTCCACAAAACATCTGAAGAGGACTTCATTGGAGGACCTCCCCAACCCAGAGAGTTGGTCCATCAGTGCGTGCATCAGAAACTCAAAATGAACAATGAGCCGAGCACAGAGCTGATTGGAAGAAGAGTGGGCTAGATTGCCTTTGATAATTCTACTATTTTAGTTTTATTAATTCATTACATTCAATTAATTTTATTGAGTGACTCCAAAATACAATTAGCACTAGGTGCTACTATAGCCATGTTGCTATTAGATAACCCATTTTATATTCAATGTATTCTAAGTATAAGGTGGCAGAGATAGGGACTGAGGAGATCAAGGAAGTCCCTGGTCAGCTAAATGGGTTCTGTAGTTTGAAGACAGTGCAGCAAAATGAAAAGAAGGTTGAATTTGCATTCAGAGAACCAGGGTTTGAACTCCAACTTTATTAAGTATTACTGCTATGACCTTAGATGCAAGTCAGGGATTCTTAGGGATTACGAATCAAGCAAATCTCAGGGATTGAGTTTCCTCAACTGTAAAATGAGGAAGCTGGACTAGATGACTTCTAAGGTTCCTTCCAGGTCTAAAAGGATGACCCTATGATCCAAATCAAGCTGACAAGATTATAGTGTGTGGGTCTCTTTTTGGAGCCTTTGGAAGGGCACGTCTCCTCGAAGAGGTGGGTACAACCAAAGGCACCTTGTATTGAGGACACAAGAAACTGCTGACTGGGACTTCTGTACACCTCAGGCTCCTCACGCTCACTCACCCCACATATCCAATCCGTTGCCATATCTTCTCATTTCTATCTTTGCAACATCTTTCCTATATATTCCCTATTCTCCATTCACAAAGCCACAACCCCGTTTCAGGCCTTCATCACCTCTTGCCTGGACTGGAATGCAAATACCTTCCAATTAGTCTCTTGTCTCAGTTCTCTCCCACTCCAATCCACCTTCCATTCAACTGCCAGATGATTTTTACTAAAGCGTGGTTCTGATCATGTCACTCCTCTGCTCTATCAGCTTCAGTGTCTCCCTATTATCTCCAGCATAAAGTTCTTTGGCATTCAAGATGCTTCATAACTTAGCCCCTTCCTAACTCTAGAAGTGCTAGCTACATCAGTAAGATAAGAAAAGAAATTGAGGGAATAAATACATGCAAAGAGGAAACTAAATTAGATGACGTGATAGACTATTCAGAGAACTCTAGAGGGTCAACTAAAAAACAATTGAAAAAACTAACTGTAGTAAAATAATGGGATACAAAACAACTCACATAAATCATCAGGCAAAGCCCAACAGGAGGAGATAGAAAGATAAATTTCATTTAGAATAAATAATGAACAAAATATTTCGGATTCCACTTACTAAAACACATGCAGGAATTTTATGGCTACAACTATAAAACATTCTTAACAGAAATAAAGACAAACCTAAATGATTAAAGATGTTGACCCATGGTTGAGTCATGCCAATAAAATAAAAATGAAAATATTATGTAAAGTAATTTATTAAGTACTATTGCCATACTGATCAAACCATCAAAGGGTGACTTTAAAGAAGTAGAAAAAATAATAATAAAATTCATGTTGAGGAATAAAAGGGAAAGTCTTAAGGGAAATAATAAAAAAAGTAGGAAGGAAAGAGGGTTAATAGCATCAAATCTCTTACGGTACTACAAAACAATAAACATTAAAACTATATTGAACTAGTTAAAATAATAGAAAAAGTAATTGGGAGTCCATAGTAGAAATACCAGACCCAGAAAAGAAAAATGAATATAGTAGAATAGTATTTCATAAAAACAAATACCCACATCTCCTGGGACAAGTACTTACAATTTGAAACACGCACACACATACACACACACACACACACAAAAAATTTCTGGGAGAACCAGAAAGCAAGTTGGCAGAAATTAAACTTCAATTCACAACTCATATCATCCAGCACTGTAGTGAGGAGATTTGTCAATGAGGGATCAATCTCTAGAGCACACACAATATCCACATGGAGGCTCGATGATTACATATAATATTATTATTATTATTATATACTATATTATATAACATATAACATAATATAATAATTATATATGATTATATTATAAAATCATGTGATTATATAATATATTAATATATTATATTATAATTATATATATAATCACCGAGCCTCCATGTAGATATTGCGTGTGCTCTAGAGATTGATCCCTCATTGGCAAATAGTCAGAGGATACCTACATCTGCTCTGACGTGGTGAGGGAAAGGACACCTCCATCAAGAAGCAAACCCAGAAAAAGAAAAAGACTCTAAAACATCTATAAGAAAAGCCTCAAAGAAAAACACAGCTAAGGTACAAGTTCAACTAGAATTCCTGGAAAAGATGAAGTAAGAGACTTTTTTAAGTCAAAAATATTTTATAAATTAAATGAGAACACTAAAGACAAAAAATGGTAAAGAAGTGGGAGTTAGGAAGAAAGAATTGGAAAGGCAATTAAAAGCGGGTCACAAGAGATACAAAACCTTGCCAAAGAAAGTGACTGCCTAAAAATTAGAATGGACCAAATAGAAGTTAATGACTCCATGAGATAAAAAATGTTAAAATGAAGTTTAAAAAACTTTAAAAATAGAAGAAAATGTAAGTGTACCTCATAATAAATTCATTCTTCTCTGGACTACATTATGAACATTCTCCACCATGCCCCAGAAACCTCTTCATCTTAGAACTTGGCTTCAGCCCTGGAATTCATACATCAGAAGTAACCTTCACCCCTTCAGGTTCTCCTCTTAATTGGATGGCTCCTGCCTTCTAGATACTCCCTTTAAGGAAGATGCCTTTCCAGGCTGCACTTTGGGTTTTCTCTATCATGCTTCAATGTCAGTTACTTCCAGATTGATATCACCAGCCTTACAGCTTCATTTTATTTATTGTCTTCCTTTATTATGATGTAAGCACCTTCAGGGTGGGAACTGTCTTTCTGTTTTTATTTCTATTCCCAGGGCTTAGCACAAAGCCTAGCATGTAGTAAGTCCTTAATAAATGGTGGTTGTATCTTGACTGCTGTAAAAATTGACCTAGAAAACAGTTTGAGAAGAAGATTGGATTAACTGAAACCATGACGCTAAAAACCTAGACATCATATTTCAAGAAATCATAAAAGAAAACTGCCCAGATCTCTTAGAACCAAAGGGTACTCCACAGCAATTACCTAAAAGAAACTCCCAAATGAAAACTCTCAATGAGGTTATAGCCAAAATCCAGAGTTTCCAGGTCAAAGAAAAAATACTTCAACCAGTTACAAAGAATTCAAGCAACCACAGGGGATATGACACCTAGTTTAGCAGCTATTACTGCAAAGGAATGTAGAGTTTAGAGTATACTATTCTACAAGGCAAAGGATATAGGCTTACTACCAAGAATAACTTACCCAGCAAAATTGAATATTATCCTAGAGGGTTAAAAAAAGAGATACCTTTAATGAAATGGAGAACATCCAAGTATTTCTGATGAAAATACCAGAGCTGAGTAGAAAATTTGAAATGCAAACATAGAAGTAAGAGGAAGCAAAAAAAGTAAACATGAGCAAAAAATCATATGGGACTAAACAAACTCTTTATCGTCTAATATAGGGAGACAATAGTTGCATCCTCTCAGAACCCTATCATTATCAGGATCATAGAAGTAATCTAAAAAGACCAAGGGCCTGGGTGTGATTTTGTAATATTTTCATGATCTTAAAATAAGAATTAAAAGGGAGACAGAAAGAAGGGGCAGCTAGGTGGCAGAATGAATAGAGCACCGGCCCTGGAATCAGGAGGACCTGAGTTCAAATCTAGCCTCACACACTTGACACATACTAGCTGTGTGACCCTGGGCAAGTCACTTCACCCCAAATTGCCTCACCAAAAAAAAATTTTAAAAAAAGGGGGGCAGCTAGATGGTGCGGTGGATAGAGTACCAGCCCTGGAGTCAGGAGGACCTGAGTTCAAATCTGGCCTCAGACCAAACACTTCACATTTACTAGCTGTGTGACCCTGGGCAAGTCACTTAGCCCCAATTCCCCTAAAAACAAACAAACAAACAAACAAACAAAAAAACCAGAAAAAATCTATTAGTGTGCATTGTTGGTGGAGTTGTGAAATGATCCAGCCATTTTGGAGAGCAATTTGGAACTATGTCCAAAGGGCTATAAAAATGTGCCTTCCCTTTGACCCAGCAATAGCACTTCTAGGTCTATATCCCAAAGAGATCATACAAATGGGAAAAGTACCCACATGTGCAAAAATATTTATAGCAGCTCTTTCTGTGGTGGCCAAGAATTGGAAATTGAGAGGATGCCCATTAATTGGGGAATGGCTGAACAAGTTGTGGTATATGAATGTAATGAAATACTATTGTGCTATAAGAAATGATGAACGGGCTGATTTCAGAAAAACCTGGAAAGACTTGTATGGTCTGATGCTGAGTGAAGTGAGCAGAACCAAGAGAACATTGTACACAGTAACAGCCACATTATGCAATGACTAATATTTATAAACTTAACCCTTCCCAACAATACAAGGATCTAAGACATCTCCAAAGGCCTCATGAAGGAAAATGCTATCCACATCCAAAGACAGAACTATGGAATTTGAATGCAGATTGAAGGATACTATTTACTATTTTTTTTCCTCTTCTGTTGAATTTTGTTTCCTTTTTCTGGTGGTTCCTCCTATTGGTTCTAATTCTTACTTACAACATCACTAATGTGAAAATATGTTTAATAGGAATATATATGTATAGCCTATATCAGATTGCCTATCTTGGGGAAGGTGATAGAGAGGAAGGGGGAGAAAAATGTTAAACTCAAAAGCATATGGAAGTGATTGTTGATAAATCAAAATAAATTAATAAAAAAATTTTTAAAAAAGAAAGAATCTATTAGTGGGGAAAAAGGAGAGGAAGTATGGTATAAATTATTTAATATAATTGAAGGGCTCAAGTACAAGACTATGTGAACCAAAATAACATTTGAACTTCACTCTGATAGGAACTAATATATATATGCAGAGTTGAGTATGGAAATATTTTCCACTGAACAGGAAAACAAGAGAGAAAGGGGAGAGAGAAAGTAGATACATAAGAAGGGTAGATTATTGGCTAGGTTAATTCTATGCGAAGGAAATTCTGAATAAGGAGCTAAAACAGCAATGGTTTCACCTCCATCCTTGGATTGGGCTTTCAATACACTCTGTGACTTTGAAAAATATCTGAAGGTTTGGTCAATTTAGCATTGTAACTGCTAGGTTTGTTTCTTCAGTCTTTTTTTTTTTTTTAAAGAAAGGAATATCTTCCTCATTTTTATTATTTCTGTTTCTCCCAATTTCAACAAAACCACTATAAGCAAAATTCTAATATATTGGATTGCTTTAAAAAAAAAACCCTCAGACTTTTTCTGTACCAAAGATAGGTGCTTTGCTTTTGGTTCTCTGAAGCATTCTTCTGGAACATTAATAATTTAGCTAATATAATCCTAGAGCAGCTTTAAAATGTCAGCAACTCATTTACTTGGTTTGAGATGTGAACAATTATTTTTTTTCTTTTTTTCAACATTCATTTTTATTAGATTTTGAGTTTCAAATTTTTTTCTCTCCCTGTGCCATCCCCCCCCCCCCGACAGCAAGCAATCTGATATGGGTTATACATGTCCAATCATGTTAAAGATATTTCCATATTAGTCATGTTGTGAAAGAAGAAACAGAACAAAAGAAAAAAAACACAAAAAAATACCAGTGAAAACAGGGATCTGCATTCAGGCTCCATAGTTCTTTCTCTGGATGTAGATAGCATTTTCCATCATGAGTCTTTGGGAATTGCCTTGGATCATTGTATTACTGAGAAGAACCAAGTCTCCCATTGCACAATGTGGCTGTTACTGTGTACAATGTTATCCTGGTTCAGTTCACTTTATTCAGCATCAGTTCATGTAAGTCTTTCCAGATTTTCCTGAAATCTGTCTGCTCATCATTTCTGAAAGCACAATAGTATTCCACTACAATCATATACCACAACTTATTCAGCCATTTCCCAACTGATGGGCATTCCCTCAATTTCCAATTCTTTGCCACCACAAAGAAAGCGGCTGTAAATATTTTTGTACATGTGGGTCCCTTTTTATTTTTTATGATCTCTTTGGGATACAGATCTAGTAGTCATATTGTGGGATCAAAGAGTATGCAGAGTTTGGTTGGCCTTTGGGCATAGGTGAAAATTAATTTAAATACTTATCTTTTTGACTTGGAGATTTCACTATAAATCAAAGGCTTCCTTGAAGTAACTGAATATGTTTCTTTGTAAACTCTTTAAAGTTTCAATGCTTCTTTACTTCTGTCAATCTCTAGCATTCAGAAAACATGTTGATTAGATATTTCTGGGCTCATGGCCCATGCTTCCTAATTTTACATAATGTAGAATCACAGAATTTGAAAGAAGAAAGGGATCACAGTAGCCATCTAGTCCAAAAGGACTCAAAGGACACAAAGGACACAAAAGGAATCCCTTTTAGATTTAATTTATTTTTATCCATTGTCCCTTGTACTCCTTGAAACATCTACTGGCATCTTGGTTGTTATTCCTTGATCAGAGATTTCTCTATTTCCTCTGGTAGCTTGAAGTATTTTTTTTTCATTTATCATTGTGAAGTTGCAGCTTAATTACAAGGCATATTGAATCTTGGGTATTTCTATTTTGGTGTCCTTTGTATTCTTTCTATTTGAATTTTTCAACTTTTTTTTTCTAATTCTGGCTTATTTTATTTAATAATTTACTAGATTATAGTCTTAAATTATTTTGGTTTTTTTTCCCTAAATTTCCTAGGATGTCAGTAATTTTGAGATTGTTGTGTCATGGCTTCTTCTCTAGATCTGTCTTATGAATCTGCATATTTTCTAGTTTTTTTGTTTTTTAGGCAATCCAGGTTAAGTGCCCAGGGTCACACAACTAATAAATGTCTGAGGTAAGATTTGAATGCAGGCCCTCCTGATTCCAGGACCAGTGCTTCATCACCTAGCTGTCTCTTATTTTCTAGTTGTTTTGATAAATTCTATGATTTTTCAAGGCAGATATTTGAGTTATATGTTCATTATGTTTTCTGTTTAGTAAATGTTATTGGCTTCTTCTATGGATTTCTTGAAGTTTTCTATCATACCCCTGATATTGATTATTTTTCTGAATATTTATTGGCATCTTTTCATTCTAATTTTAGTTTTTCCCAAACTTTCTTACTTCCTTCAAGCTCTTTCTTTACTTGTCTTGTGATTTCCTTACTCATGCTAATCTTTGTTTAATTTCTTTTTTTTACTTCTCAATTTCTTTTTATTTAACCACTATCTGACAAAATTATCACTAGTCTTCATTCAAATCAGCTGGCCCAAATACGACCACGGAATCTTCTCCCTGACCAATAGGCCTTAAATGGTTTCAGTCTCCTTATAATTTTCATTAAAACAATCCCCCCCCCACCATACTATATACAGCTGGTTTAAATTAAACATAGTAGTTTCAATTTTGCCCTGCTTTTCTTTTTCCCACTCTGAACTTTCTCAAATGATTCATTGATGTTTTTTCTCTTTTCTTCATTTTTTAGTATCACTATCACTTCCTCTCCACTTCCCTCCAAATTTCCCCTCAATGACAATAAAAATAAAAGCTTGACCTTTACAAGTAAATATTCACTCAAAACAAATTTACCTATGGCTAAGTCAGAAAATGTAAGACTCCTTCTGTTCCTCCTCGTCCATCACTTCTCTGCCAAGGCAAAGGAAGCATGATTTATTATCATTTTTTTTCTGGAATTATGATCTAAGCTTTTTTTTTAACTTATGTCATAGTAATCATTGTATAAATTATTCTCCTAGATTTGCTTATTACTTTGTATAAGGCTTCCTAAATTTCTCTTCTTTCATCATTTCTTATAAGAACATTCCATTACATTATTATTACCGTAATTTATTCACCCATTCCCTAACTGATGGGCACCTACTTTGTTTCTATAATCATTTTCATATTGAAAGAAGAACAGAAAAAGAGGATTGTATATGAAACTGCAAATCTCAATTATGTACATCTTCAGTTTTTAAAATGTATGTAACAAACTCAACACTCTAGTTCTAAAGCTGTCCTGCTTATTATGTCTTCCTCTGGACTATATAGTCTGTTCTCTAATGTCCATTTTTCAAATGTTTCATTGACACTCTTTTTTGAGAAGGTGGGTATCACTAACACCATCCCCTCTTTCCCTCCCATATCCCCCGTTTCCCTTCCATAACATACACAAACACAAATTAGAAATGCCCTCCCTTGTAATAAAGAAGCATAGGCAAGCAAAGCAAATACACATACTGGCCATATCCAAAAATTTATGTTTCATTCCCTTTCTCTTCTCCATCCCTCTCAGTCAAGAAGTGGGAAGTATGATTTATCATTGATCTTGGAGTCATGATTGTTTATTGTATTGATGACAGTTCTCAAATCTTTCAAACTTGTTTTCCTTTAGAGTAATGTAGCCATTGTGTGAATTCTTATCTTGGTTCTACTCACTTCATTCTTCTTCATTTCGTACAAGTCCTCCCATCCTTCTCCAAATCCTTCTGTTTCATCACTTCCTATGGCACAATAACATTCCATTATATTCATACACTATCATTTGGTTAGACATTTCAAAATTAATTGAAAGCTGCTTTGTTTTTAACTCTTTGCTGCAACAAAAAGTGCTGCTATAAATATTTTTGTACATGTGGGTACTTGATTTGTGTCACTTACCTATTTGAAGATAGCCTTTAAAATGTATTATGTAGGGTTTTTTTTCACCTTTGTTGCTCCTGGTACTCTAGCTTTATCATTTATTTCATACTGTTATTAAATTGTATTTGTCTGTTTTCTTTACTCATTTTAAATTTTGGGTGTTTTTAAAAAATATTATTTATAAAGCTTCATCTAGCATATTACTATGATGATTTTTGAACACTAGAAAGGTAAGAAATGATCACTAATCCAACTAGCTTCATCAAGAGCTGAACATTACAGAATTAACCAGAAAAATGCCAGACTAACAAATCTGTTTTCAAACGATAGATCAAGGAAATGCCACAAGGGGGAAAAAGAGGAACATATCACGTAATTTTAATTATAATCTGCATTATTAACATTTTATCCATCACCTTTTTAGGTTTAAACAATCAATAAAACAACAAATCAAGCCCTGATTTATAATGTTTGTCAGTTTCTGAGGTGCAAATGCTCACATTGAAAATTTAACAATCAGCTCTTGCAAGATGGCTTGCATTGATCCTAGGACATCCCTGCTGGGAACAACAAAAAGAATAGATTTTAACAGGCTAAAAAATTGGGTTGAATCTAATAGCAGTTACCACATTAGAGAAGTGGAGGGCTTGGAATAAGATAGTCTGGAAGGCAAAAGAGCTGGGATTGCAACCAAGAATAACCTACCCAGCAAAACTAAACACAGGCATACCTTGTTTTATTGCACTTGGCTTTATTGAGCTTCAGAGATATTTTGTTTTTTTTTTTTCAAACTGAAGGTTTGTGACAACCCTGCATTGAGCAAGTCTATTGGCACCATTTTTCCAAAAGCATGTGCTCACACTGTGTCTCTGTCATATTTTGGTAATTTTCTCAATATTTCAAACCTTTTCATTATTTTATCTGTTATGGTAATCTGTTATCAGTGATCTTTGTGTTTATATTGTAATGGTTTGGGGGTGCCATGAACCACACTCATATAAGACAGAGAACTTAATTTAGAAATGTTATGTGTGTTCTGTGCCTGTTCTCCATCTCTCTGCCTCTCCTTGGGCTTTCTATTCCCTGAGACAGAGCAATATTGAAATTAGATCAATTAAAAACCCTACAATGGCTTCTAAGTATTCAAATGAAACACAGAGTCAAACAATGTGACAAACTTCATTGTTGTCTTATTTCAAGAAATTACCACGGCCACCTGACCCTCTGGAACTACCATTCTGATCAGTCAGCAGCCATCAACATCAAGGCAAGACTCCACCGGTACAAAGATTATGATTTGCTGAAGGCTCAAATGATGGTTTGCAAATTTTTAACAATCAAGTATTTTTAAATTAAGATATGTACATCGTGAGGGTTTTTAAATGATGTAATATTATTGCATACTTAATAAACTATGGTATAGTGCAAACATAACTGTTATGTGTACTGGGAAACCAAAAAATTCATGTGACTCACTTTATTGGGATATTCACGTTATTGTAGTGGTCTGGAACTGAATCCACAATATGTCCACGCTATACCTATATAATCCTTCAAGGAAAAAAGTGTTATTTAATGAATAGAGGGCTTTCTTTTTTTTCCAATTTTTAAAAATATTTTTATTTAAAGTTTTGAGTTACAAATTCTATCCCTTCCCCTATTCTCCTCCCCCATCCCTGAGATGGTAAACAATCAGATATAGATTATACATGTGCAATTATGTAAAACATTTCCATATTAGTCATTTTGTATAAGACCCATATAAAAGAAAAAGAATGAAAGGAAGAAAGTGAAAAATAGCATTCTTCAGTCTGTATTCAAACACTATCAGTTCTTTCTCTGGAGGTAGATAGTATGGATCATTGTATTGCTGACAATAACTCAGTCATTCAAAGTTTTTCATCAAACAATATTGCTGTTACTGAGTGTAACATTCTCCTGGTTCTGTTCACTTCACTGTGCATGAGTTCATGTAAGTCTTTCTAGGCTTTTCTGAAATTATACTGTTTGTAACTTCTTATATAGCACAATAATATTCCATTAGAATTCATATACCACAATTTGTTCAGCCATTCCTCAATTGATGGCCATCCCTTTGATTTCCAATTCTTAGTCACCAAAAAAAAAAAAGAGCTGCTATAAATATTTTTGTACAAATAGGTCCTTTTCTCTTTTTTGGAATGTCTTTGGGATATAGACCTAGCAATGGTATTGTTAGATCAAAGAGTATACACAGTTTCATAGCCCTTTGGGTGTAGTTCCAAATTGTCCTCCAGAATGGTTGGGTCACTTCACAACTTTACCAATGGTGCGTTAGTGTACCAGTATTCCCACATCCCCTCCAACTTCCAACATTTTCCTTTTTTGTCATATTAGCCACTCTGATAGATGTGAGGTGGTACTTCAGAGTTATTTTAATTTGCATTTCTCTGATCAATAGTGATTTAGAGTACTTTTTTCATGTGACTATAGATAGCTTTTATTACTTTGTCTGAAAACTGCTTGTTGACCATTTATTAGTTGGGGAATGACTTGTATTTTTATAAACTTGACTCAGTTGTCTATATATTTGAGAAATGAGGCCTGTATCAGAGATACTTGTTGCAAAAATTTTCCCCAGTTTTCTGCTTTCCATATAATTTTGATTGCATTGGTTTTGTTTGTGCAAAGCCTTTTAAATTTTATGTAATCAAAATTATCTATTTTACATTTTGTAATACTCTCTATATCTTCTTTGGTCCTAAATTCTTCCCTTTTCTACAAATCTGACAGATAAACTATTCATGCTCTCTTAATTTCCTAATGGCATCACCCTTTCTGTGTAAATCATGTACCCATTTTGACCTTATTTTGGTATGTAGTGTGAGATATTGGTCTATACATAGTTTCTGCCATACAGTTTTCCTAGCAGTTTTTGTCAAATAATGAGTTTTGTTCCAAAAACTTGGATCTTTGGGTTTACCATATATGAGATTACTATAGTCAGTTATTATCATGTAATGTGTACTAAATCAAATAGAGAACTTGCAAGCATTCCTGGTGAAAAGACCAGAGCAGAATAGAAAATTTGACTTTCAAATACAAGACTCAAAAGAAGCATAAAAAGGTAAACATGAAAGAGAAATCATACCAGAGTCAGTTAAGTTAAACTGTTTAGCTTTCTATATGGAAAGATGAAACATATCTTTGAAAAACTTTATCATTATTAGGACAGTTAGAAGGATTCTACATAGAAAGTGGTTTTGGGAGTGAGTTAATCATGTTGGAATAATATAAAAAAAATAAATAGGTGAGAAAAAGGGATCTCCTAGAAGAAGGAGGAAGGAATAGGAAAAATGGGAGAAATTATCTCACATAAAGAGGTGTACAAGGAAGAACTTTTTCAGTGGAGGGGAAAATGGTATGTGGGGGGGGCAACCTTGGACCTCACATCTAAGTTGGTTCAAAGAAGGAAAATATATATAGATACTCAAATGGTAACAGAAATCTGTGATACTCAACAGGGAAGTAGAAGGGGAAGAGGATAACAGAAAACGGGGAAGGGGGTGATAAAGGTGGGGAAGATAAAAGAAGACAGCGATCAGAAGCAAAACAGACTTTAGAGGAGGGACAGAATAAAAAGAGAGAAAGAAGGATAAACAGAAGAAAATGGATTAGAGGGAAATATACAGTTACTTATCATAACTGTGAATGTGAATGGAATGAACTCACCCATAAAATGGAAGCAAATAGCAGAATGGATTAGAAACCAGAATCCATTAATATGTTGCTTATACTAGACACATTTGAAACAGAGAGATACACATAGAGTTAAAATAAGGGGTTAGAGCAGAATCTATTATGTTTCAGGTAAAGTTAAAAAGGCAGAGGTAGCAATCATGATCTCAGAAAAAGAAAAAGCAAAAATAGACACAATTAAAAGGGATAAGCAGGGAAACTACATCTTGCTGAAAAAGAACCATAGACAATGAAGTAATATCAATACTGAATATATATGTACCAAATGGCATAGTGTCCAAGTTTCTAAAAGAAAAGTGAAATTAATTACAGGAGGAAATAGATAGTAAAACTATTATAGTAGGAGACCTCAACTTTCCCCTTTCAGAGCTAGATAAATCTAAACATAAAATAAATAAGAAAGCAGTCAAGGAGATAAAGTCTTAGAAAAATTAGATATTATAAACTTCAGGAGAAAAATTGAATGGGAATAGAAAGGAGTACACCTTTTTCTCAGCTGCATATGTCACCCTTCCAAAATTTGACCATATATTAGGGCATAAAAGTCTCATAACCAAATGCAAAAAACCTAAAATATTAAATGCTTCCTTTTCAGACTATAATGAAACAAAAATTACATTTAATAAAGGACCATGAAACATAGTTGAAAGTAAATTCAAAACTAAATAATCTAATTCTAAAGAATGAGTGGGTCATGAGAGCAATCAATTATTTTGTTAAAGAGAATGACTACAAGACAACGTTCAAAAATTTGTGGGATGCAGCCAAAGGAGTACTTATGGGAAATTTTATATCTCTTAATGTGTACATCAAAAAAAGAAAGAGAGAGCAGATCAATGAATTTTGCATGCAACTAAAAAATACTAGAAAAAGAACAAATTTAAAATTCCCAATTAAACACCAAAATGGAAATCCTGAAAATTAAGATGAGATTAATAAAACTGAAAGTAAGAAAACTATTAAACTAATAAATAAAACTAGGAGCTCATTTTATGGGGGGGAACCAATAAAATAGATAAACCATTGGTTAATTTGACTAAAAAAAAGAAAGAAGAAAACCAAATTGCTAGTATCAAAAATGAAAAAAGCAAATGTGCCACCAATGAAGAGGAAATTAAAGCAATTACTAGGAGTTACTTTTCCCAATTATATGCCAGTAAAACTGATAATCTAGATAAAATGGATGAATATTTACAAAAATATAAACTGCCCAAATTAACAGAAGAGGAAATAGAATTCTTAACTCTATCTTAGAAAAAGAAATTGAACAAACCATTAATGAGTTTCCTAAGAAAAAATCCCCAGAAACAGATGGATTTACAAGTGAATTCTACCAAATATTTAAGGAACAATTTATCCTTATACTATATAAACTATTTGAAAAAAAAATAGGTGAAGAATGAGTCTTACCAAATTCCTTTTATGACAGAAATGTGGTTTTTATACCTAAACCAAGGAGAACAAAAACAGAGAAAGAAACTATAGACTAATTTCCCTAATGAATATCAATGTAAAAGATTTAAATAAAATCCTAACAAGGAGATTACAGCAATTTATCACAAAAATCATACACTATGATCAGATGGGATTTATACCAGTAATGCAGGACTGGTTTAATATTAGGAAAACTATCACCATAATTGACCATAACAATAACAACAAAAATCATATTATTATGTCAATAGATGCAGAAAAAAGCCTTTAACAAAATGCAACACCCATTCCAATTAAAAAAAAAAACCTAGAAAACATGGGAATTAATGGAGCCTTTCTTGAAATAAGTAGCATTTATCTAAAACCAAGAGCAAACATCATCTGTAATACAGATAAACTCAAAGTCTTACCAATAAAACCAGGAATAAAACAAAAATGTCTATTATAACCACTACTATTCAATATTGTACTAGAATTGCTAGCTATAGCAATAAGACAAGGGAAAAAAATTTGCAGAATGAAAATAGGCAGCGAGGAAAGAAAACTATCACTCTTTGCAGATGATATGATTGTATACTTAGAAAACCCTAGAGAATCAACTAAAAAACTAGTTGAAACAATTAACAATTTCAGCAAAGTTCCAGGATATAAGATAAACCCACATAAATCATCAACATTTCTATATAGTACTAACAAAACCTAACAGAAAGAGAAAGATAAATTACAAATTTCCAAATAAATTCCAAATAATTATTTTATAGAGCTAGAAAAAATAGTAACGAATTCATTTGGAAGAACAAAAGGTCAAGAATCTCAAGGGAATCAAAAAAAAACATATCAAGAAGGGCAGCCTAGCAGTTCCTGATTTCAAACTATATTACAAAGTAGTAATCATGAAAACAATCTGGTACTGGCTTAGAAAGAGAGTGGTGGAGCAGTGGAATAGATTAGGTACACAATACACAGTAGTAAATGACCATAGCAATCTATTATTTGGTAAACCCAAAGATCCAAGCTTTGAGGGTAAAAACTCACATTTAACAAAAACTGCTGGGAATACTAGAAAGTGGTGTGGCAGAAGGTAGGTGTAGCCCAACATCTCACCCTGTATATCAAAATGAGGTTAACATAGGTAAATGAACTAGACGTAAAAGGTGTTATCATAAGTAAATTAGGAGACCGTGGAAAAAACCTCTCAGATCCATGGGTCAGGGAAGAGTTTATGAACAAACAAGAGGTAGAGATGATTATGGGAAATAAAATAGATTATTTTGACTAAATGAAATTAAAAAGCTTTTGCACAAACAAAACTAAAGCAGCCAATATTAGAAGAAAAATAGGGAAATGGGGAAAATTTTTTCCAGAAAGTTTTTCTGATAAAGTCCTTGTTTTTCAAATGTATAGGGAATTGAGCCAATTTTATTTAAAAAAAAAAAAGAGGTACCCCACAGTTAAAGGATATGAACAGGCAATTTTCAGAAGAAGAAATCAAATCTATTAATAGTCACATGAAAAAATGCTCCTAAATCACTACTGATAAGAGAAATGCAAATTAAACCAACTCTGAGATACTACCTCACACCTATCAGATTGGCTAACTTGACACAAAAGGAAAATGACAAACGCTGGAGGGGATGTGGAAAAATTGGGGCAGTAATTCACTGCTGCAGGAAGAATTATGAAATAATCCAACAAATTTAGAGAACAATTTGGAAATATGTCCAAAGGTCTATAAAACTATGCATGTACTTTGACCCAGCAATGCCACTAGTTAGTCTGTACTCCAAGGAGATCAAAGAAAAGGGAAAAGGACCTATTTGTATAAAAATATTTATAGTAGCTTTTTTTGTGGTGGCCAAGAATTGGAAATTGAGGGGATACCCATCAACTGGGGAATGTCTGAACAAGTTGTGGTAAATGATTGTTGTGGAATACTATTGTGCTATAAGAAATGAGAAGCAGGATGATTTCAGAAAAATCTAGGAAGACTTATATGAACTCATACAAAGAGAAGTGAGCAGAACAAGGAGAATGTTGTACAGAGTAGTATTAATATTATAAAGATAATTAACTTTGAAAGACTTAGCTACTCTGATCAAGACAATGATCCAAGACAATTTCCAAAGGACCCATGATAAAAAGTGCTATCCATCTCTGGAGAAAGAATTAATGAACTTTGAATGCAGAGTAAAGCATACTTTTTTTAAAAAAAAATTTTTTTATTGTTTTGTTTATTTTTTTTTGCAATGTGGCTAATATGGAAGTATGTACAACTGATATCAAATAATTTATCCTTTTAAAGAGGGGGGAGGATTGGGTGGGAGGAAAAGAATCTGGAACTCAAAATTATAAAAAATAAGTGTTAAATTTTTTTACCCATAATTAGAAAATATTTAATCAAATAGAAAATAATTAAAAACAAGTATAAGATGGGGAAGTGTAGGCAAATATAATTTTATCTTAAGAAGATCGACGGTCCCTTTCACTGGAGGTTTTCAAGCATAGTGGATAACTTATGATTTGTTATAGAGTACATTCTGTATTGGGTACAAGTAGGACAAGTGACTTTTAAGCTCTATTCCCACTCTGAAATTATGTGATTCTGTGAAAGTGAAAACGTCCTAACTAGATAGTAATTTGTGTGGTAAAAATAATCTAGGGGATTTTAGTTTACCACAGTTTACATATGAGTCAATATTGTGGTGTGGCAGTCAAAAAGCTAATGGTATCCACACCTATACTAAGAGAGACATTGTGTCCAAAATGGACTCATTAGTAATTGCATTCAAGTTCTTTCCCCCAATAAGCCCACTTCTGGAGGACCATGTTGAGTTATTTTAGATCATTTTAGATCATTTTAGATCAATAGTAAGCTGGATAACATCTAGATTAAATCAAGTGAACTGGTAAGACCATTTCCCAAGACGATTGATTGAAGGACCTGGAGATGTCTACTTCAGAAAAACAACAAGTTGATGGTATGGGTAGATATGTCTTCAAGTGTTCAAAGTGTTCAAATGTTGAAAAGACATCAAACTTTCACCCAGGGAGCAGAACTATGAGTAGGTAGAGGTTGCAGAAAGGCATGCTTTGATCCAGGATGAGGAAAAGCTACTTAGCAATTCAAACTACCCACTTGTATGTATTTCATTAAATTCAATGGATTTTTTTTAGTCCTTATCCTTCAAGACTCTTTCTAGGGGTAGCTAGGTGGTGCAGTGGATAGAACATTGACCCTGGAGTCAAATCTGGCCTCAGACACTTCACACTTACTAGCTGTGTGACCCTGGGCAAGTCATTTCATCCCATTTGCCTCACCAAAAAAAAAAAAAAAGACCTTTCTATAGCATTTGACACTGTTGAAAACTCTCCTTTTGCATATCTCTCTTCCCTGGGTTTTTTTGTTTGTTTGTTTGTTTTTGGTTTTCTTTCTTTATTTATTTTTAAATTTTTTCCTCTGGGTTTTCATGACAATACTTTTTCACTGTTTTCACTGTTCATGTCTTCCCTGTTGGAGTATTCTTTTCTAGGTTCTTTATCTATGCCACACCCCTTATTCCTGGGTGTATTACTTTCACTTTTCTCCTTCCAAATTCTCCTTAGGTGATTTCATAAGTTCCCTTGGAATCATTATCATCTGTCTGCAGGTGACTCCCAAATCTACATATCTAACTCACTTCTCTCTCCTGAGCACCATTCTCCATTCTTCAGTTTCCTTGACATCCCTACCTATATATCCCATTGTATCTCAAACTCAACGTATACAAAACAAAATTCATTATCTTTTTCCTAAAATGATATCTCCTCCTAACTTCCCTATTTTTGAGGGTTCCACTATTTTCCCATATCCTTTGATTTATAACCTAGAAGCCATGCTTAAATCTTAACAGTCACTCACTTTTCAGTCTAATCAATTGTCAAGTTTTATTGATTTAACTAATTTAATATCTCTCACATCAGTCCCCTGTTCTCTATTCACTCTGAGATCTCTTGCCTGGACTATTACAATAGCTACCTAATTGATCTCCCTACTTCTAGTATTTTACCTCTCCAGTCCTTCCTCCCCACATCTGTACAATTGATATTCCTAATGTTTAGATTTGCCCTCTGACCATGTCACCTCTCTGCTTAAAAAACTTCAGTGCATACTATCTCACATCTATCAGATTGACTAACATGACAAAGCAGGAAAATGATAAATGTTGGAGAAGATGTGGGAAAATTGGAACACTGATGCATTGTTGGTGGAGTTGTGAACTGATCCAACCATTCTGGGGAACATTTGGAACTATAGCCAAAGGGCTATAAAACTGTGCATACCCTTTAATCCAGCACTTCTAGGTCTGTATCCCAAAGAGATCATAAGAAAGGGGAAAGGACCCACATGTACAAAAATATTTCTAGCAACTCTTTTTTGTGGTGGCCAAGACTTGGAAATTGGGGAACAGCTGAACAAGTTGTGATATATGAATGTAATAGAATATCATTGTTCCATAAGAAATGATGAGCAGGCAGACTTCAGAAAAACCTGGAAAAACTTGGATGAATTGATGCTGAGTGAAGTGAGCAGGGAAACACTGTACATAGTAACAGCAACATTGTGCATTGATCAGCTTTGATAGACTTAGCTTTTTTCAGCAATGCAATGATCTAAGACAATTCCAAAAGTCTCATGATGGAAAATGCTATCCACATCCAGAGAAAGAACTATGGAGTCTGAATGCAGATGGAAGCACACTATTTTTCCTTTTGTTTTTGCTCCTGGTTTTTCACTTTGGTTCTAATTATTCTTTACAACATGACTAATGTGAAAATATGTTTAATATGATTGTACATGTATGGCCTATATCAGATTGTATGCTGTCTTGGAAGGGGGAGGGAAGGAAGGAGGTAAAAATTTAAAACTCAAATTCTCATAAAAGTGAATATTGAAAACTAAAAATAAATAAATGAATGAGTAAATAAACAAAGAAAGAAAAAATTTCAGTGCATAGAGATATAACTCTAGTTCCCATCTAAGTGCACTTAGGGAGGGGCCACTCTTTACTGCACTTTGCTTATGAAGAGAGATGTAGCTCCTAATTTCTGGAGAGAATTCTGAAGGGATTAGGGGTGGAAAACAGAGTCACTGGGATTAGGGCCACCTTAAAAAAGAAGAAGCTAAAGTAACTGGTTTTTTTTTTCCAACTCCTTCATGTTTTGATTCACTTGGTGTAAAGAAAAAAATTTTCCCATCCCTATGGTTTTATTTTGTGTATATTTTTTAAAAGTATTTCCTGTAAGCAGCAGGTTATAGAACTTTTGTTTCGTTATTCAATTTGTCACTTTAAAATTAATTTTGATCGTTCCTTTTCCTTTTTTTTACTATGCATCTTTATTTTATTTTAATTGAGCATATTTTCTATTATTCTTTACTTCTCTTCCTCTAGATTGCTCTTCATTTCTTTGTATTTGCATTCCCAGTCTATTATTCTCTCTTTTGTTTCTTTGGTGAGATTTGCCATTGCAGATTTTCATTTGTTTTTCTATTCTGCCCATTGTTTTTGCTGTGCAAGCCATAAATTCAGTTCTCATAATTCTCATTTCTCTTTTAAACCACTTGTGGTTCCACATCCTCTTCAAATTCCACAGGGTCTTCTGTATCATTGACTGTTAGATTATTTTCCTTGGTTTTATAGTATTTATTCATAGATGCCCAAAATCATTTACTAGATTTGGAGGTCATATTTAATTGTTATTAATAATTTCCTATCTTTGAATTTTCTTCTTCCTGTGATTTTTGGTAATTTCTGTCTTTTTTCACCTTATTTTTCTCCATGGTTCACTTTCTGAGTCTCTGACTCAAACTGCTCTACTGGCGGTTTCCTTGGGGACTGAATCTCAAAGTGCTTCAGCCTCATGTGGGCAATTCATGATATCAGCCTAAATCTCTGTGACTTTTTGGGTGGACAGAACTGGCTTTAGCTGGGTGCTGGGTACTTTCCCTTAAGCTTAGTGGAGTGTACACTGTAACCTATCCCAGTGTATCACACTCCCTCTCTTCTTCAGTTCTCTGCCCTAGCACCAGTAATTCAGATAGCTGCTGAGATGGTCCTATGGAGTTAATTTTTGTAGTTTGTATCTCTGAGGTTCTGGAAGGAGTAGGGTGGGAGGTAGCGATGAACTCTATTTCAAGCCCAGACATGTGCCTTGTCCCTTTCTCTCTGTTCCTGGCTCTCCCACAGAGATCTTTTGCAATACAGAATGCTGCCCTCAGGGCTCTGACTGTGTGGCCCCAGTAAGCTTCTGTAGCCTGGAGTATTGCAGAAGTGGGCAGGCTATATGTCCTGACCCAAGCAGACTTCTACAATCTGGAGCTAGGATCTCCACAGCAGGTGAAAGGGGGAGGGGATACCTGGGTTGTAGAGTTGGGTTTTCTTGTGAACCTATGTGGATTGGTTAGTGCAGCCTCAATCCCAGTAATTTGGTGTATGGAGGAAGGGTGCTGAGTGAGCTCGGTGTAGATATCAATTCATGAGTTTGTTTTTGTTTTTAAACTTCTTTTGGATTCTGGGTATCCTAAGTCATGGAGATAGCTGAAATGTATTTATCTTTGGTACATAATTTCTGTTTTGGAGAGGTTTGAGAGGTTGAACAGTTCAGAGAAACTGTCTAGTTTTTCATCTTGTTTATTGTGTGACCCATTCATTTTTTAAATGTTAAAAATTAATTTGCCAGTGCTTTTTAAAAATGTATTGATTCTAGCATAGACCTTTTAAAAATGTGCCCATTTGGTCTAGTCCAGGAGTGGGGAGCCTGCAACCTCGAGGCTGCATGTGGCCTTTAAGGTCCTTGCGTGCAGCCTTTTAGCTGAGTCCAAGTTTTACAGAACAAATCCTTTTATTAAGGGGATTTGTTCTGTAAAGTTTGGATTCAGTCAAAGGGCCACAATTGAGGACCTAGAGGGCCACATGTGGCCTCAAGGCTGCAGGTTCCCCACTCCTGATCTAGTCTGAGTGTTCTTCCCAATTCCATTTTTTATCATGTGCTATTTCCACTTTGTAAGGTGCTCAGATTCTTTAAGAGTCTAGCTAAGGCTCAGATTTTCATAATATAGTCAATAGCTCACAAATGTTCAGACTCCTTAAGAGTCTGGCCAGTATGGCGGATCTTTAATAAACCTTGTCTTTGACTGAAAGAAGGCTTGGGTCAAATTCATTTGGGCGGGTCCTGTGTGTTGTGATTTTGGGGTCCCAGTACCCCTAATCCTCAACAGTATCATTGATCATTTTCTTTATTTTCCACTTTTCAGTATCAATAGCTTGTTTTGGTAGGTCAGTATTGAGCTGTATGAATGTCCTGTAGCATAATAGGCTCAACTTAATTTTTTCTTCTCACCTAATATCAATTTTGATCTGTACTCTAACTCAGTGGTTCCTAAACATTTTTTTTTGATTGCTCACATCACAGAATCATTCCTTGCCAAAAAGAATCAAGGCACATTGAACATTTAAGTTGGCAACACCACAGAGGGAGAATTAGGAGACTCCTGCACGTGCAAACATTTGGAAGTCCCGTACAAACAGTCAATTTTCAACTAGTAAGCATATAGTCAAATTCCTTTTTCCATGTTATTCTCCTTGTCTACCATCTTCTTAATATTTCTGAAATGTATTCATAGCATATGACTTAGAAGGCTTCTGGATGATCTATATGCCAATAATCTCTTTTGTAATCTTGAACTGTATTTTCTAGTGCCTTCTAGTACCATTTTCCACTCAAGTTACTAAGAATTAATGCATATTAAACAATGTGTCCTAATCAGAGAATCCATCTTCTACAATATACCAAAGTGACATTCTTACAGCTGAAAGAAATTATTATTTTTCTATTATTAATAACTGGTTATTAAAATAGGACTGAGGCTTTTTGCCTTTATTTCCTCATTCAGGGATCAGCCCTTGTGGGTTAGTCAGCCTCTGAAGGATAGGGCTAATGATGAGTTTGGCCTAAACCTTGGAGAACATTCTCCTCAATCTTGGGTGGGACTTCACCTAACTAACTGGAAGAGCTTATTTCTGATTAAAGTGTAAAGAGTATCTAATCTAGGTGAATTCTGGTCCTAAAAAAGCATTAGGTTCACAACCTTGAACTATTCCCTCCCCACCCTACCCATGTGGTTCAAGTCTTCTGTGGTGTGGGTGGAGATGCATTCTTTTGTCCAGATAGCTGGAGGTAGCTGAGTCTCATGAAACAGTGTCTCAGCAGCTGGAGCTGAAGGCTTTCAGCCCACTCCTCATTTGAAAGTCTACCCCCTCATTGATTGTTGATCTCTACCAATCAGAAGCACCCACTTCTGCAAAGGTATTTAAGCGTTTGATGATCTCCATTGTTTTTCTTTGGTTATTAAGACTGCTGACCATTAATTTATTATTTGCTAGCCTAATTAATAAACTGATCATTAATTACCCAGAATGTCTGTCTCTTGGGCTTTTCATTCATTTCAAAGCTACAGGATCACAGATTTTTCTTTTTTTACTCATGTGTAAGACTTTACATTTATCCCTATTGGTTTCCATCTTACTAGTTCTAGCTTATTACTCTAGTCTGTTAAGTAACTTTTGGATCCTGACTGTCATCTACCATATTAGCTAGCCCTCCCAGCTTTATGTCATCTGCAAAGCTGATTTAGTGTGCTATCTATTCTTTTATTCAAGTCATTGTTAAACAGCACAGGGCCAAGCACAGATCTCTGAGATACTCCACTGGAGACCTCCAGCCATGTTGAGCCATTGGATGAAGCTACAAAGGAAGTGTATTAGAATCAGTTGAAAGAATCAAGCACACCTCTGAGGCTATGTACATCAGAGAAAGGATTCACACAGAATGTGAAGTAAGTTTCAGGAGTTCCTTGAGAAAGCAAATCCAGTTGCACCTACATCAGGTGGCAGAAAGGGAAAGGAATAAGGCCAGAGGCAGTGTCACAATCTCCCTCCTTGAACAGAGGATGACCTTTTGTATAGTGAAGAGTAAAAAAGATTTGGACTTTCAGAGCTGGTGCTAGTACCCTAGGAACAGGAGTGAGGTGAAGATAAACTAGACAAACCAAAGAAAGGCAGCTTAACAAAGCATGACCTCTTCAGGGTGAGAAGAAATACAGCAGTGGAATCTACAAAGACACTGACCCTTGGAACCCGAAGAAAGCTATCTTATGGAATTTTATGACAACTCTAAAAGTGATATAAAGGTTTCAAATGATCAGGAGCTGTGATTTTATACTTCAGTCATATGAACTCTCTAAGTTTGAGCCCACTTTTCCCAGGGACTTTGTTTTTGCAAGGTAAGAGTGTGCCCCTGATTTGGAGTAATGTTTCTATAACAATTGTTCATGTTATTGTTGTTGTTTGTCCATCATGTTAGAAGAGGATCAAAATGACATCCTGATGTCAGGGTCATCTGTGTCTGACTCAGAAGGCTCTACCATAGATTGGGCACAAATAGTCTGAATGACTGTTAGAGAGGGAAATGTCTCCAAATTTGCACATCTCACATTTCTTTTGAGCTACTGCAATTCTGCTTTGCTCATAGAGCGTAGTGACTTCTTTGATGCAAGCACACTATTCTGGACAATCCTGTGCCAATGTCTCCTATGTCTGACAATCAATACCAAAGTTCTTTTTATTTTTTTATTTTTTGCTCTTTGATATGAATTTATAGGAAGGAAGGAAGGAAACAAACATTTATTAAATGCCTACTATGTATCAGGCACTGTGCTTAGCATTTTACAAATATTAATTCATTTGATCCTTATGACAAGGCTCATAAGTTGATACTATTATTAACCCCCATTTTGGTGCATGTTGCTTGTTGCATGTTGCTTCCTTTTATTTTATTTTTTATTAATTAATTTTTTGTTTTCAACATTCATTTCCATAAGATTGAGTTTAAAATTTTCTACCCCCCCCTCCCCAAGACAGCATGCAATTTGATATAGGCTCTACTTACACATTCATGTTAAGCAAGCATATTTTCACATTAGTCATGATGTAAAGAAGAATTAGAACTAATGGGAGGAACCATGAGAAAGAAGAAATAAAACAAAACAAACAAATTTAAAAAAGGAAAGGAGGGCAAATAGTATGCTTCCATCTGCATTCAGACTCCATAGTTCTTTCTCTGGATGTGGATAGCATTTTTCCTCATGAGTCTTTTGGAGTTGTCTTAGATCCTTGCATTGCTGAGAAGAGATAAGTCTATCAAAGTCAGTCATTGCACAGTGTGGCTGTTACTGTGTACAATGTTCTCCTGGTTCTGCTCATTTCACTCAGCATCAGTTCATATAAGTCTTTCCAGGTTTTTCTGAAGTCTGTCTGCTCATCATTTCTTATGGAACAATAATATTCCATTACATTAATATGCCACAACTTGTTCAGCCATTCCCCAATTGATGGGCATCCCCTCAATTTCCAATTCTTGGCCACTACAAAAAGAGCTGCTATAAATATTTTTGTACATGTGGGTCCTTTTCCTATTTTTATGATCTCGTTGGGATACAGATTTTGAAGTGCTATTGCTAGGTCAAAGGGTATGCACATCTTTATAGCCCTTTGGGCATAGTTCTAAATGCTCTCCAGAATGGTTGGATGAGTTCACAACTCCATCAACAATGCATTAATGTTCCAATTTTCCCACATCTTCTCCAACATTTATCATTTTCCTATTTTGTCATGTTAGCCAATCTGATAGGTGTCATGTAATACCAAAGTTCTTTAGAAAGACTTTGAGAGTGTCCTTGTATCACTTCTTTTGACTACCACATGAGTGCCTGCCTTGTGTTAGTTCTCTGTAAAATAATCTTTTAGGCAATGTAAATTTGGCATTCCAACAATGTGGCCAGCCTATCAGACTTGTGCTCTCTGCAATAGAATTTGAATGTTTGGCAGTTTAGATCAAGAAAGGACTTCAGTGTCCAGTACCTTGTCAGGTGATCTTCAGAATCTTTCTAAGACAATTCACATGGAAGCAGTTCAGTTTTCTGGCATGGAGTTGGTAGGTTGTCCAGGTTTCCCAGGCAATGAAGTCAACACAACAGCTCTGTAGACCTTCAATTTGGAAGGCACCCTAGTACTTCTTTTTCCCCATACTTTCCTTCAGAGCCTCCTAAACACTGAGTTAGCTTTAGCAATGTGTATATCAACCTCATCATCTATGTGTACATCCCTGGAAAGTATACTGCCAAGGTAAGTAAACTTATCCACAGCATTCAAAATTTCTCCATTTGCTATAACCAATGGTTTCACATATGGATGGTATGGTGCTGGCTGATAGAGAACCTCTGTTTCCATGGTGTTAATTGTTAGGCCAAAATTAGTATAAGCAGCAGAGAATTGATTTGTACTTTCTTGCAACTCAGCCTCAGAGGCTATATTGAGTACACAATCATCTGTGAACAAAAAGTCATGTACCAACTCTTCATCCACTTTAGTCTAGTCTTGTAACCTTTTCAAGTTAAATAATCTATTGTCAGTGTGGTAGTTGACCTTGATGCCATCTTTATCCTCATTGAAAGCAACTGACTACATCACTGAAAGCATCATACTAAAAAGCATGGGAGCAAGCCTATTGGTGACTGGGAAAGCACAAGAAAATCTTGTGAGATTTTTGTGTGAGCATGCCATCATGAAACTGTGTATGACATTGATGAACTTCTCCAGACAACCAAATTTTGCCATGATCTTCCACAAACTCTCACAACTGACAGTACCAAAGACCTTGGTCAGATTGACAAACATTGTATACAGACCTCTGTTCTGCTCCTGGCATTTCTCCTAGAGTTGTCAAGCAGCAAACACCATGTGGACTCTTCCTCAGCCCTTTCTGAAGCCACATTGACTTTCCAGTAGAGTATATCTTCCAAGTGAAGGATCAGTCTATTAATAAGGACTCTGGAAAGAATCTTGCCAACAATGACTAAGAGAGAGGATCCCCACTCCCATCCCTTACCATATAACTTGGTAGATTTCCTTCAGCTTTTGTATGAGCAGTGGACCCCTTGCCTTGTAGATCTCTGCTGGAGTAGAATCAGCACCAGGAGATTTACCACATGAGAGGAGCCTAATGGCATTCAAAAATCTCTTCTTTAGATGGAAGTTTAGCTAGAGAGGGATTGACTTCAACCTGAAGTATATGGTCAATGGCTTCAACATTGGTTGATAATGATCTGTTGAGAACACTATGGAAATATTCAGCACATCTCTCCAGGATCATGTCCTTATCACTGATCAGTATGGTTCCACCAGAGATGAGTAGCTGAGATGCACCAAAAGTCTTTGGCCCATAGCCTTCTAAGCATCATCAAAATACTTTGGATTGTTACTATCAGCATAAAACTGAATTTCATCTGCCTTCTTACTGAGCCAAGAATCCTGCATCTCTCTCAGTTTTGTTTGCATTTTACTTTTGATGAAGTTAAATGATGCCTTTTTAGAGACAGAGGAACTATCCTACTGGTAGATTCTGTAGAGTTCTCATTTTTCATTTAGTAGCTTCTGAATTTCCCCATCATTTTCATCAAACCAGTCCTGATGTTTGTGAGTGTTTTGACCCAGATGAGTAAATGAGATGTGGGTACACCAAATCTCTGAAATCTGCCCACTCCTTTTCTGCTCCACTGTTACCAACAATGTGTTGGCTCAGCTTTCTCCTCCAAGTCAGTAACAAATTTACCATATATGGAGAAGCATTCTAATCTGTTGACATTGAGTCTTCTGATGGTCATCATGCCTTGGGGACACCATTTTTGTTGAATGTGAATGTTTAGCTTGGAGAGGATGAGCTTATACTTCATCCAGCTCTCTGTACCACATATCCGCTTCATCACTTTCACATCCTGTCTCTTCTTCTTACAATAACATAGTCTATTAAATGCCAATGTTTGCTGCAAGGGCACATTCATGGAGTTTTGTTGTGTTTAGGTAAACAGAAGACAGCATTGGTGATGAGAAGGTCATTGGATGCATAAGTCTTCAATATTAAGTGACCATTGCCATTGCTGTTTCTGATTCCATTCCTCCCAAGGATTCTCTGCCATGTCTGATTGTCTATACCTACTCTGGTATTAAAATCACACAGAATTATAAACTCATCCTCTTTTGGCACATTGATGATAAGGGTCTCCAGGTCTTCATAAAATTTTTCTTTGACTTTATCATTTTTTATCATGGTGGGAGCATTTGCACTGTGTGGATGGTGGCATGGTGTCTTCCTGTAACTAGTGGTCAGATTGTCATGAGCCTGTCATTCACTCCTTCACTCCTTTTGGGAGGTATACAAGCTTGTTGACTAGATTAGATATTATTGTGAACCCTATGCCAGCTTCACTACACTTCCCATCACTGCCATCACTCCAGAAAAACATGTATCCAGTTCTGACTTTGGTAAGCTAGCCTTCATTTGCCAGCCTTTTTTCACTCAGGGCTATTTGGATACCTGCTGACTTCTTTTTACAGAGCTGTTTGTCTTTCACATCTACTGGATTTCATGTTGACCATAAGTATGTGCACATTCCATATACCAATGATGAGTAAAATCGTCTTTTCAAAAGATTTTGTACATATTTTTGTGTTTCAATTACAGAGCAGGATCCCACCTGCTGCAATAAATAGACCAGGATTAGGTGAAGCAGGCAATTTTTAGGATACTTTTTCTAGTCCCTTCTTCATGCCAGAAGGTAAGGAATGCATTGCTTATGTAGGTTGCTCTGAATCAAAGCTAACTATAGTTATATGAAAAAATGCTCTAAATTGCTATTGATTAAAGAAATGCAAATTAAAACAACTCTAAGGTACCACCTCACATCTATAAGATTGACTAATATGACAGAAAAGGAAAATAATAAATGTTTGAGGGGATGTGGGAAAATTGGGACACTACTACACTGTTGGTAGAGTTGTGAACTGATCCAACTATTCTGGAGAGCAATTGGGAACTATTTCCAAAGGGCAATCAAACTGTGCATATCCTTTGGTCTAGCAATACCACTACTAGGTCTGCATCCCAAAGAGATCCAAAAAAGGGGGAGAGAGGAATGGCCTATTTGTATGAAAATATTTATAGTAACTCTTTTTGTAGTGGCAAAGAACTGGAAATCAAGGGGATGTCCACCAATTGGAGAATGCCTGAACAAATTGTGGTATATGATTGTAATTGAATATTACTATGTCATGAGAAATGATGACCAGGCAGATTTCAGAAAAAACCTGAAAAGACTTAGATGAACTGATATAAAGTAAAGGGAGCAGATCCAGGAGAACATTGTACACAGTAACAGCAGTACTATAAGACTGTGAATGACTTAGCTATTCTCAGCAATGCAATGATCTAAGACAATTCCAGAGGACTCATGATGAAAAACACTATTCATGTCCAAAGAAAGTACTGATGGAATATGAATTCAGATCAAAGCATACTATTTTTCATTTTCTGTATGTTTTGGTAGTATTTTCCCTTTAGGTCTGTGTCTTTTCAATACTATTTTTAAAAAATTTTGTTTATTTTTATTTTTCAACATTCACTTCCACAAGATTTTGAGTTCCAAATTTTAACCCCATCTTGCTCCTCCCCCCACCCCAAGATGGCATGCATTCTGAGTATCCCTTCCCCTAGTCTGCCCTCCCTTCTGTCTCCCCTCCCTCACTTCTCTTCTCCCCTTCCCCTTCTATTTTCCTGTAGGGCAGGATAGATTTCTGTACCCCATTTCCTATATTTCTTATTTCCCATTTGCATGAGAAAACATATTTTTAAACATGTGTTTTTAAAACTTTGGGTTCCAAATTTTCTCCCTTCCTCCCTCCCCACCCACCCTCATTGAAAAGGCGAGCAACTCAATATAGGTTATATATGTGCAGTTATGTAAAACACTTCCATAGTAATCATGTTGTGAAAAACTAACTCTATTTCCCTTAATCCTATTCTGCCCCCCATTTATTCTATTCTTTCTTTTGACCCTGTCCCTCCTCAGAAGTGTTTGCTTCTGATTACCCCCTCTGGCCTCCCCTCTATCATCCCCTTGCTCTCTTGTCCTCTCCCCCCCTCCTTTTTCCTGTAGGGTAAGATAGATTTCCATACCCAATTGAGTGTGTATG
This sequence comes from Vombatus ursinus, assembly GCF_900497805.2. NCBI lineage: Eukaryota > Metazoa > Chordata > Mammalia > Diprotodontia > Vombatidae > Vombatus > Vombatus ursinus. The sequence goes on from NW_020953936.1 coordinate 7,846,872, forward strand.
TTATTCCCTCCCTAAACCAAATCTGATGAGAATAAGATTCACTCATTTCCTCTCACCTTCCCCCATTTCCCCTCCACTGTAAGAGCCTTTTCTTTTCTGTTTTTTTGTGAGATAATGTACCCCATTCTACCTCTCCCTTTCTCCTTCTCCCAGTATAATTCTCTCTCACCTCTTAGTTTTATTCTCCAGATATCACCCCTTCATCTTCAACTTACCCTGTGCCCTCTATCTATCTATCTATCTATATATATATACACATATATACATACATATAATTTTTTCCCTCAAACTACCCTAATACTGACAAAGGTCTCATGAGTTACGAATATTATCTTTCCATGCAGGAATGTAAACAGTTCAACCTTAACAAGTCTCTTATGATTTCTCTTTCCTGTTTACCTCTTCATGTTCCTTGAGTCTTGTATTTGAAAGTCAAATTTTCTATTCAGCTCTGGTCTTTTCATCAAGAATGCTTGAAAGTCCTCTATTTCACTGAATGGCCATTTTTTCCCCTGAAGGATTACACTCAGTTTTGCTGGGTAGGTGATTTTTGGTTGTAATCCTACCTCCTTTGCTCTCCGGAATATTATATTCCATGCCCTGCAGTCCCTTAATGTAGAAGCAGCTAAATCTTGTGTTATCCTGATTGTGTTTCTACAATACTTGAATTGTTTCTTTCTGGCTGCTTGCAATATTTTCTCCTTGATCTGGGAACTCTGGAATTTGGCTACAATATTCCTAGGAGTTTTCCTTTGGGGATCTCTTTCAGGAGGAGATCAGTAGATTCTTTCAGTTTCTATTTTGCCCTCTGGTTCTAAAATATCAGGGCAGTTTTCCTTGATAATTTCTTGAGAGATGATGTCTATGCTCTTTTTTTGATCATGGCTTTCAGATAGTCCAATAATTTTAAAATTCTCTCTCCTGGACCTATTTTGCAGGTCAGTTGTTTTTCCAATGAGATATTTCACATTGTTTTCTAATTTTTCATTCTTTTGGATTTGTTTTACAGTGTCTTGATTTCTCATAAAGTCACTAGCTTCCAATTGCTCTATTCTAATTTTTAAGGAAGTATTTTCTTCAGTAAGCTTTTGGACCTCCTTTTCCATTTGGCCAATTTTGCTTTTTAGAGCATTCTTCTCCTCATTGGCTTTTTGGACCTCTTTTACCATTTGGGTTAGGCTATTTTTTTAGTTGTTATTTTCTTCAGTATTTTTTTGGGTCTCCTTTAGCAAGCTGTTGACTTGTTTTTTCATGATTTTCTTTAATCACTCTCATTTTTCTTCCCAGTTTTCCCTCTACTTCTCTTACTTTCTTCTCAAATTCCTTTTTGAGCTCTTCCAAGGCCTGGGACTGATTCATATTTTTCTTGGAGGCTTTGGATGTAGGAGCTTTGACTTTGTTGTCTTCCTCTGGTTGTATGTTTTGATCTTTTTTGTTACCAAAAAAAGATTCTATGGTCTGACACTTTTTGCGAGACTTGTTCATGATCCCAGCCAATTATTTGAGTTATAAACTCTTTGTTAAGGTAGAGGTCTGCTTCCAATGTGGAGAATGTACTGTCCCAAGCTTCAGGGGTTTGTATAGCTGTTTTCAGAGATACTTCTAGGGATGTGTAAATTTTCAGTTCTTCCAATGTGGTATAAGGGGCAAGGTGTTTACTCCTTTCCTAGCCTGTGCTCTGGTCTATGAGTAGCCACAAACACTCTTTTCTGTCTTGGTACTGTGAGGAGGATTTCCTCTCCACCACCACTACATGTTCCACCATGCCAGCACTCCTCCTCGCCCCAGGACCGCCACCTAGGACTGTGACCCAGATCCAAGCATGGGCAAAGCAAGAGAATCCTGCACCAGCAGAGAGATCCCTGCAATCCTCCTCTAATTAGCCACTCGATTCCCCCTCAGTCTATGGGCCGGAAGCTCAGGAAGCAGTCATTGCCCTGGGACTGTGCTCAGGAACTGGGGCTGGGACCTAGCTTCTCTCTCTCACCACAGAAACAGACTTTTCCCATTGACCTTCTAAGCTGTCTTTGGCATTCATGGGTTGAGAAGTCTGGAAACTGCCACAGCTGCCCATGATTTAGTCCTCTGAGGCCTCCTCCAGGGTCGCTGTGCCCTCTGCACCCACGCCCAACTGTGCTCCTCTCCCAGGCCAGCGTGATATGCCTTTATGATCAACCATCCAGATTGTCTTGGGCTGGAAATTTGTTTCACTCTGTCCTTTTGTGGGTTCTTCTGCTTTAGAATTTGTTTAGAGCCATTTTTTATAGGTATTTGGAGGGGTTTGGGGGAAAGCTCAAGCAAGTCACTGCTTTCACTCTGCCATGTTGGCTCTGCTTCTCAATACTATTAATATGGTAATATGTTTTGTATGATTGAACATGTCAAATTGCTTACTGTCTCAGAGAGGGGGAAAATGAGGGAGGGAGAAAATTTGGAACTCAAAAAATGTTTAAATGAATATTAAAAATTGTCTTTACTTGTAAGTAGGGAAATTTAAAAAAAAAGGAAAAAAAAGAAGGCTGCTCAGATTCAGTCCAGTGAGAAGATGATCCTGTGGCTTGGGCTGCCTGTGTGCAGGTTTGTGAATATAGCTTTCAGTGTATTCACACCTGCTGCTCAGTCACTAGCTCCTTGCCACAGGACTTCAAAGTAGGTAAATAGTAAGATAGTAAAAGAGTAACATAATAAATAATAAAATAGTAAAATAAAAAAAATTATAAAACAATTGAATAGCAAAATAATGAAATAGTAAAATGGTATGGGTGATATCTTTTGACTTGTGCATAAATTGGATTTAAGTGAGGCAGTTGCATGAAGTAGACAGCCTCACTCTCTCTTCCAGAGTCATCAGAGCACAGTGGCAAGACAAAAGTCCACACAACTGGCAATGGCTCTGGATGCAGTGGATGACCATGGTGTCTTTAGCATCTGACCAAACTCTAAGCACTCCACAGTGCCTGCTTCCACTGCCTTCATGGCCTGTTGAAACAACTATTCGAATCTGCCTATTTGACTGGAAAAGTCTTCACATGTTTGGGGTAGACACCCTTCTAACTCACTAATGGGTCTAAGGTCTGTTGATTACCCTCAACCTGGCTTAACCCATCTGCCAAGACAGTTTTACGGTGGTGTGGCCATTGGGCATGCTACAGCTTCTTGGGGTCACAGGTGAGAGCTCAGTGGCAGGTGGACACCAAAGTTGGATGAGCAGCCCTGAAAAGCAGTGATAGTCTTCCCTGAACACTCCATACACTCTGTTCTTGTTATACTGACTTAATAAATGTACCTTTTTTAACTAGTTAATTTTGTCTGGCTAATTGAAAATAATGAGAAGCATACCGGATGGGGCTCATAAGTGACAATACAAGAGAAAACTCACCACCTCTAGGATCCTGAGGGGAGAAGTAGTTGTATCTTCTCAGTTTACACTTATTTATTCAACTGCTTCCTGGTTTCACAGCTCCCAGGAAGAAAGAGAAAGCCTACCATTCCTCTTAGAGGATAATGAAGTCCAGGTGTTTGGAAGTTTTAAGTTTTGCCTTAATTTGTACACCATTAAAATCATGATTAATTGTCAAACTGTGTGTTTCAGTGGTTAAATGCAATGTTAACAGGTGTGGGATGTGGTTGGCAAATTCAGAAGGGAAGGAGGTTTAAACCACTATTTTACCAGTATCTGTTCACTGGGGGTTTGTCTTTAAAATCAAAGAGAATTTAGTGATTGTTTTAACAACTTCCCAGAACAGACAGAATAGTGGTGTTCCTTAGAATTAAAATCAATAATCAATGTGATGGCTGGTTGGGGTGAGTCAGACACTAATCTGATCCTCTTGGCTAGAGTGAGTTTGAAAGAACTGGTGGCCCTATAAGTGAGCTGGATTGGGGCAGGAAGGTGAGAGAGTGAAGAGAAAGTCTTGCCCTAAGGGGTTGATGAATCTGGGAAAGCTCCAACCCGGGCTAAGGTGAGAGTGGGAGGAGTAAAGTGACTGGCATCCGTACTTCCTGCCCACATGCCCACTCCAAATTATACTTTTTGTCTATCAAACCTCAGACCTTTATGAGACCTCTTTACTAACTCTTCTCAGCTGTCAGTGCTTTCTACTCCTCCTTAAATTATCTTGCATATATTTTGTTTATATATACAGGTACCTGGTTTTTTCCCTTAAAACATATAAGCTTTTTGAAGGTAGGGCCTACTTAATTTTTATCTTTGTATACCCTGTACCTGGCATAGTTCTTACTAAATAGATACTTAATAAATATTGTTGACTGTATGTACATATCAACAATTCTTTAAATATTAACTTAATTAAAATTATTTAATTATTAAATATTTTTAAATTCACAGTTTGTTATCATATAATATTGCTGTTACTGTGTACAATGTTGTCCTGGTTCTGCTTATTTCCCTTTGCATCTGTTTGTGTAAGTCTTTCCAGGTTTCTCTGAGAGCAACCTGCTCATCATCTCTTATATACCACAACTTGTTCAACCATTACCCAATTGATGAGCATCCCCTCATTTTCTAATTCTTTCTCACCATAGAGTTGACTAGTCATTATTTAATTTCACCACAACTCCATATTGTCTTCCTTAGAAGTCAATGTCTGCTGGCAAGAGAGGTCGGGGGTAGAGTTCCTTTACCTGTTGGTATTTTGCTCTTCAATACAGTGATTTCCCCTGCCACCAGTCATCTCTGTCAGGAGATTCAGAATCTCCAGCTTTTCAAACTCACAAAGTAACCTCCAAGCCTAGAAGTGTCTATCTGGGGGTTGTGGTTCAGTTAATTATACTCAGGAAAGGAAACAGAGTAAGAAAGGCAGCCAAGAGTAATAAAGTCTAGGCTCAGCTCACCTAAGTGCCTGTAGGGAAGTCACCATTCTGAGGGGTTAGACCCTAACTGTTAGGGAGAAAGTGTGGCTGTCTTCTCTTCTCTGCTTCCCTGCCCCAGCCCTGCCCCAGGGATTTACCTGAATAAACTTGATTAGAAATGAGACAATGTAGGGTAGATCATTCCTTTTTAAAGATCTATGTCAACAGTTCTTTCTGCTCAATGGCTAATAAGGAGATTGCTTCATCATTCCCAAAGCACCCAACTCCTTCAATATTGAAACCAGAAATAGCTAGAAGCTTCATTGTTCCCAAAGTGTCCAAGAACCAAGCTAGCACAAATGGTCAGCCAAAAGCATGGTAGTTCTCTGCATGTCATTTTACACTTGTATATTTCAATGTTTTTATTTGTTGAAAATTTACTCGGAAACTTGTTCAACCTCTGAATGTGCACCTATTTTAAGGACTCTGCCACCTGGGGCAGGGGGAAACTATCAAGAGATTTTTTTGAAGGCTGGAGTAATAGAGCCTACAACACTCCTGAGACTCTCTTTGTCCTGAAAACAAACTTATTGCAAAACAAGAATACATTTCTTCTTTTATGATGCATATCTCCCCTACCATCAGGAAATAAATCAGGATGATCCTCTTTGGTTAACTTCTGCCTAACATTGAAATATGCTCTTCCTCCTCCTTCTCCTTTTTCTTCTTCCTCTCTTTCTCTCCTTGATCCCTCTTTTAGGGTAACAATCTTATCTATGATTTTGTCCAATTATTCAATATCTCCTCTTTCAGAAATCTTGATAATCATTTCTTTTAGGTCCTGAAATTTCTTATCTCTACTGTGGATTTCCTCTATGTATACTTGATCTGGTCCAGTTGTTTTTCCTATCTTTGTATTCTTTGGAACCATTTACACTTTCTTATGTAGCACATAGGTGACTGAGATGTTAGAGTTCAAATGTGATAGCTTTCCTTCATCATTGATGAAGGAAAGAGTTTGTAGAGAACTTATGTTACATGAATTGTTCCATTTTTCATCTGTTATCCTTCCAATTTTATTTTAATGTTCTTGGGAGGAACCAGTTTAATTGGATATTGTGCCAAGTTTCTTGCAAATTTTCATGTTTAATGAAACTACTGTTTAATAAGATGCTATTTCTTGTAATCTTCCACTATCTTGCTTCATAAAATTTTGCAAAGGAGTTTATAATCTAAGCATGTTGCCCTTGGTTGATAATTTCTCTCTTAGTAAGGAGATCATGTTTTCTGTGCAATTTCTGGACTCATTTGTCTTTCTTGTTGTGATAATTGTTTTGTATCGACTCAACTTCTCTAAGAAATATTAATTTTTCTCCATGTCTTTTATTCAAATCTGACTTTATGGTATTAATAACTCATTTAAGTTCATCAGGTTAAAGTTATGATTACATGCTAAGTCTTGTTCAATGTGTGTCATCTTTATATCACATCTTCTGATTGTCTCATTAATATGTTCATGATATATTGGCAGGAGATGTCTGATTAGTATACATGCTTTTGGACTCTTTTGCTTCTTAATCCTGAACCTTACCTTCCAATACATTTTTGGATACCTTTCTTCATGCCCTCTATTACATTGAGTTCACTAGGTAGATAATCTATATTAGTTTGGAGAATCTTAATGAGTTCTTTGTAGAATTTCCTCAAATACTTCATTTTTTAAAAAATTTGTAAAAAGCAGAACATCGAAAAATGGGGAAATTATGTTGGAGAGATGGTGAGAAAACTGATGGAACTATAAATTGATTCAACTGTTTAAAGTATGAAAACACATATGACTAAGTTTTTCATGCCGTTTGACCCATAGATTCCAATACTGAGACAACATCCCAAATAACATGAAAAAGTTAATATTCATAAAATGTTCACAGCACCATCATTTATAATAACAAAGACCTCAGAAACAAAATATATGACCAGCAATGGTATAATTGCTTAACAGAATATGGCATATGAATTCATGTGGTATTACTGGTGAGTAAGGAATATTGAATAAGAATTCAGAAAAACACAGGAAGACATATATAAAGTGATGGACAATGAAGAAAGCAAAGCCAAAAAATGAAACACAAATTGACTTTAAGAAAATCAACAAGAAGCAGCAAAATGCCTCTGGCCAAAAACAGTCATGATGCCCATAATAGGATAACCAGGGCTTTGCTCATGGATGTTGTAATTTAAAAAGTGCAAAAATTTATACCATGTGAGTTCTCTCCACTAGCCTGCACCTCTCTGGACAGTAATCTTCCTAGCTTTCTGATGGAGTTTCTTGGTTCTTGACCAAGGTCCTAAAATTGTAAGTAATAGCTTTGGTGAAATATAATGTTTGATGTTAGTACCATACTATCAGTCAGTTGACAAAGTTTTTTAAAAAATTTTTTGACAAACATTTATTAAGGGCTTACTACTTACTGGACATTGTGCTAAGTTCTTGGAATGCAAAAATTTTAAAAATGAACAAAACATTGAGGGACTGACACTTAACTGCAATGGTGGAAGAAGTCTGTGAGAAATACAATGAGAGAAATAAATTTAGAACTTTCCTGAGAAGAAAGACTGAAAAATAACTATCATCTATAAGGAGGCTTTCCTTTCTCTAGGGGCCCTACACAGAACTTAATCTATGTACATGGATCCATCTTAAAAGGACCTCCTTCGTGAAGAGTGAGAGAGTATGCAACCCATTCCCTTTAGACAAAACAATAGTGCTTTTCAATTTTTTTTTATAAACACTTTCTTGCTCTACATCCTCCATATCATAGTATTGAGTAGCTAAAGAGCTTTTTAATGTGATTTAGAGATGGTCTTAGGTTAGTAATAACCCAAACTGATTTTTTTAATGACTATGTAAGAGCCAAGGCAATAGTAAATAGCAGTCACTGTCTAGTTCCTTGTGATTAAGAATTAAATTTATGAAAATCATCTTACCAATTTTGCAGATTCAAGAAAGAGGACAAGAACAGAAGACACCTAGAAATCAGTTTCTTCCTCTGTTAAATGGGAAGAATAATAGCACCTGCCTCCTAGGATGGTTGTGGCAATTTCATTTCTAGATATTTAAGTAATCAACTCAAAGTTTAGAGAAAATTGATCATACTTATTTCCCCTGGATTTACCTACTTCAACTCAAATGACTCTATATTTAATTCATAGTTATTATGTTCTATTTGGTTCTTACTGTGTTAGTTGTTAGGTTCATTTTTAAGACCTATATCTCTCCAAGTTATTTAATGTAGTAAGGTATACATCTAGCCATCTATATACAAAGGATATGGATTTAACATCTCTTGTTTTTTTCATTTTTAAAATTTTTTCAAAGTTTAGACTAGATGATAAAATTACTTCTAGCTCTCAATTCGTGACCTTATGTATTTCAAGAAAAAATTGTCTGATGAGTAACCTAAAAGAGTTTAATCATTCATGCTTTTAGCGTATTGGTTATATTGATTTTAGAACAAAGTTACTCTTCTACAGAGAAGAAATGGTTAGTCAAATTGTTCAGAACTAGAGCCTAAATGACCTATTGGACCAGAAGGAAGGCTAAAGCCCAAGTTAGTGTTGTTTAATTTTATAGCTGAGAATTTAAACTGCAAAGAAGAAGGTAGCCAATAAATTATTCATTTCTTGTGTTCTAATACCAACCTTAATCCTACCCATTTGGTTATATCCATGACAATAGACTCTTTCATTCCAATCCTAGGATGTCACTAGAGTCTTGGAGCATCCCCAGGAAGGCATAAAAGAGTTGCCAAGGAAACCACGATGGAAATTCCAACTATCTTTTAGGTGCTTTACAATTGACAGCTAAATGCCTTTTGGACATGGTTACTGTTGTGATAGGGTGTACTGCTTCAGCTGTCACGCATCTAGTAAGATTGTGTGTGGATAACCTTGGACTTCAAGGGGGGAGGGGGAAAACAGCAAAATCTCCATCCTCCTAGGGAAAGAGATTAGATTCTCTCTCCTTCCAGACAGCTACAAAAGAGATCATTCTCTTGATCTGGAGGAGAGCAGTGGAGCTTGATTGCTATTTTTTTCAGTTGCTTATAGATACAATTAGAAAGGATTTAAGTGTGTTTAGTCAGTGATGAGTGCATATACTTCTGTTAATCATCCAGGGAGAGTTAAGACTCTGTAAAGAGTTTCTACTGTAACAAGATTTTATTTTTATAGTTTCCCCTGTAGAAAAATACATTTCCTTGTTTAACAGGATATAGTGGAAATCTCTTCAGTTTTTTATATCTGTTTTAAGCAGCTCTTAGAATAAAGTGTTAAAATGTTTATATATGTTAATATATTTATCTTTTTCTCTATTATGTACTTAATATTGAACAGTTATAATGTTTTAACAATGAACACTTTAGAATCATATGACCTTGATTACTTGCTTCATTTTTAACAACTAGGGTAAGAAAGTTTAGAGAGTTAAAGGAGATCATAGAATAATAGGATCACAGATCAAGAGATAGGAGGGACCTGAGAGGTCATCCAGCCTTTTGGTTTTATAGAAGAGGAAACTGAGTCCCAGAGAGGTTAAGTTACTTGTCCAAGGTGACACATGTAATAAGTGAATTTTTCCAACTTAAGTGAATGGTTGATCCATCAAAAATTACATGCCTGTATGAAGGAAAATCTTTCATGAATTTCCAATTTAATAGACAAAATGTCAATAGCTACCGGTATTGCTCCATTTTTTTTTTCAGTAAAGTACCCTGTGGTAACAAGGAATGATTGTTGTTGGCATACATTTTATATGTTTACATTCACATTCCTTCTATCACCATCCAATAAGGCAATCTCTAAAGCAATATGAAATGGGGATAGAAGAGGAGAAGATCATTGGATTAAAAAGTTTGTTTAGGCCCAAAATATCTAATTATTGCTTTGCCTAAAATTTTGTCCATCAATTTGGAGGTCACTAAATTCTTCCTCTTATTTTCCTTTGTGATGTGGAAATGACTCAGGGCTCTTTAAATCTATTCCAGTGGTCTGTAAATTTGGGCAGATACTGCCAAGTTCTATCCAAGTCATTTTCTCTTTAAGTAGATGTATTCAGTCTCTACTTAGTCCTTTTCCCAATGCCCAGCAAAAGCCTTACTCAGATCGTTTAATTACATTTCCAAAAATCCAATGCAGAAATGATGCTACAAATGTATCATACTGATTAGGAAGTTACATAATATTCTTTTATATCTGCACTGTGTGAAATTCCTTTGAAAGAAAGTAGAACTTTTAAAATATTAAAGTCTGTTTATTTGGACTTTAAAAATTTCAGTGGAAATGAATCTCAATAAAAAAAAAATCCTACAAAATTGGACATGCAATGCTAGAGAAAGTCTCAAAATTGAATGATTTCTTTAGTTATCAGTATATGCTACATAACCTCAAGTTAGCCCTCAGTGTTTTCAGGCTATTTTCCCCCTCTATTTTTATTTATCCCTATGTCATTATTTAAAAAAAAAAACTTTTAAACTTCCCCACTATTATCAAACTTTCAACCTCCTTCCCCACCATCCACATCAATTTAAATGACCTCACTGAGAAAATCCAGACCATCCTTTCTGATTTCCCTCAGATTTCCACTTGCAACTAGAAAAATTTCTTAGCATCTTCAACTCTTCCTTCTTTCTCTTTTTATTCAAAGGAAAATGAACTTATTGCCAAAGCATATTCTCTTGATTTTAACCTCTTACCTCCTAAGACTTTACTCCTTCAAAAATTTCTCCTTTTTCCTCTCCTACTCAGCTCTCTTGATTCCCCACCCTAGTCCCACCACATCTTCAATTTCTCCCTTTCTACTGTGTTACTACTGTCTGTCAAACATACTTAAGTCTTCTCTAAGAAACAAATAAATCAATAAGAGCTTTTCTCAACCTTTCTATCCTGATAAACTGCCATCACTTTTGTCACCAAACTTATTGCAAAAGTAGTCTACACAAAAGGAAAGGACCCACATGTACAAAAACATTTTTAGGAGTACTTTTTTTTTCTTGTAGCAAAGAATTGGAAATGATGTGGGTATGCCATGATCTGTGGTATATTAAAGGCAATATTATGCTACAAGGAATTATGCACCAAAGATAAAGAAACTTTAGCTATCTCCAAGATTTAGGGTAGCCAGAATCCAAAAGAAGGTAAACAAACAGACAAAACCATGAACTGATGGTTTCCCTGAGGTCACTTAGTATCCCTCCTAGATGCCTTAGGTTATCCACAGAGAGGCTGCACTAGTGAGGCCACAGAGGCTACAACAAAACCCAACCACATTTTCTAGTCCTTTGGAGATCTTGGTTCCAGGCTGTGGAAATCTGCTTGAACCAGGCCAGATAGCCAATGGGCCTCTGCAATGCTCCTGGATATGGAAGATGCCTGGGGCCACACAGTCAGCCCCCTGAAGCCAGCTTTTTGGTGCCAGAAAGCCAGGAACAAAGGGAAAGGGTCAGGACATGTGTCTGGGCTTAAAATAGAGGTCAATACCACATCCCACCCTCCACTCCTTAGAGACGTAAATTATATGAATCAACCCTGTAGTACCAGTATTGCAGCTATCTGAACTGCTGGTGCCATGTCAGTGAACTGATGAACAGAGGGAGAGTGTGTGTGTGTGTGTGTGTGTGTACGCACGGGTGCTCTGATGTTCTATGAAATGCCCAGAGTGGAAGGACGCTGAGATGCTTTGAGGTTCAGCTTCCAAACAAACCACCATCATTGGGGTCTGAGTCAGAGAAAATAAGAGGAAGGGAGGGAGAGACTGAAATCACCGAAGATCTCAGGAGGAAGATAACTCAGAGATCTTGAACATAAGTAGATAAATCAACAGGGAAATCATTAGCAGCAGAAAGAAATGTGTCCTACAGATCTAGTAAATGACTTCAGGCATCTATGAATAAATACTGTAAAACCAAGGAAAATAATCCAACACTTGATGTTACAGAAGATCCTGTGAAATTTGAGGACATGGAACCACAACATGCCATTCTTGAGTGGTTTAAAAGAGAAATGAGAATTACAAGAGCTGATTTTATGGTTTGCACAGCAAAAAGAATGGGCGGAATAGAAAAACAAGAATCTGCAATGACAAGCTCACCAAAGAAACAAAAAGGGGAATTCAAATACACAGAAGTGAAGGACAGTCTAGAAGATAAGCAAGAAAAAAAAAAACCTTTAAAAGAAAATATGCTTACCATGCAAACAAAATATACTCATTGTGAAGACAGGATGTGTAGAGACAACCTAGAATCATAGATCTCCCAGAAAAACACAACAGGACAAAAGATCTTGACACCAGAATACAGGAAATAATAGAAGACAAATGCCCAGTATTTCTAAATATGGAAAATGAGCAATTGAAAGAATTCATAAATTGCCTCTGGAAAAAAAAAAAAAACAACTCCAAGGCTACAAACTCCATGATACACAGTGGTTAAATTAACAGTTCAATTCAAAATATGAAGGGCTCAAAGAAACCTGAGAAGACTTGTATGAACTGATATAAAGTGAAATATGCAGAACTAAGAGAGCCTTTGAAAGGCTGCAGAACTCTTTTCAATGCATTGACCAATCATGGCTTGAGATGAGTGATAAAGAAGCATGCCACTCACTTGACCAAGGTTATAGACTAAATGTGCAGTATGAGACAAGCATTTTCATTCATGTCCAATGTGTTGATTTATTTTGCTTTACTATGCTGATTTGTTATGTAAGAGAGATTCCATTGGGAGAAGAATGGCAAATTAGTGGGTAGTGAAAAACATTTAGGAAAAGAGGATCAAGAAAACATTAAAAATACACAAAAGAGAATAGAATTAAGAAGGGGACACAACAATTTTGTTACTAGCATTTTAGATTTAATAGAGACATTAAAAAACTAATATGCAACAGTTCACATTTTCTTAATCTATTTTCCTTTTTGTATACTGAAGTTTTCATATTTGTTGGCAATTTTGTTATGAAAATGTTTTATTTTGTTCTGTTTTGGGGGAGGTTGTTTTTTCTTTGTTTGTTTTTGAGAAAGAGCCTTTCTATCTCACCCAGACTGGAGATCCAATGACCACAAATGGGCATAATCTCAATAATGATCAACATGGGAGCTTTAATCTGCTCTGTGTTTTCAACCTGGGCCCCTTAGTCCTTGTTTTGGTCAGCCAGGTGGCCCCCTGCTCCTGGGGCTCTCCAAATTGGTATCAGGGTGAATACTTCTTGACTTTAGCCTACTGAAACTCAGAACTGAATGGAAGGGATCCAGCAATCTCAGCCTCTCCTGCAGCAGAGATTATAGCCAAGCCAGGAAGCTTGGCAGAAAATTTAAATAATAATGATAACAACAATAACAGCTAGCACTTTAATAGAATTTTAAGATTTGCAAAGAGCTTTAAATATTTCATTTTATCATCACAACTAACTATCCTGGGAGGTAGGTGTTATTATTGTCACCATTTTACAGATGAGGGAACTGAGGAAAATTTTTTAAAAAAGTAGTCATCACCTGTTGTCCCCATTTCTTTGCTCCTGTCCTTTTTACTGCTTGCACTCTGATTCCTGCCTCTTCTCTCTATAGAAACTGCTCTTAAAATGTCACAATTGCCTTCTTAGTCATCAAATCAAATACTTTTTTTTTTCTGCCAGTGCTGATGCTTCTTGATCTTTCTAAAGCTTTGGACATGGTAACCAATCTCTGACTGGATACACTATCTGCCTTTAGTTTCAATGTCACCACCATCTTCTGGTTCTCCTATTTTTCTGATCACTCTTTCTCAATCTCCTTCCTTGGATCTTCATCTTCTTCCTGACACTTTAATGTAGGGATCAAACCAAGAATTTTGTCCTTGCCCTTCTCTTCTACTCTCTCTTTCTCCAAATATATGTGTGTATATGTGTGTGTGTGTGTATGTGATATATATGTATATATTTATATATATATATATATCTCATATATATGTATGGTGTGTGTGTGTGTGTGTATGTGCATGTAGATAGATAGATAGAATAGATACATATCCCTCAGATCTCTGGCTCTAGTCTTGATATCTCTCTAAACACTAGACCTACATCTTCAATTGCCTCAAAGACAGTACAGAAAGTCCCTTGATATCTTAAACACCTATGTTAACTGCTTTAAGAATATACATATAGGGGCAGCTATGTGGCACAGTGGATAGATCACCAGCCCTGAAGTCAGGAGGACCTGAGTTCAAATCCGGCCTCAGACCAAACACTTGACACTTACTAGCTGTGTGACTCTGGGCAAGTCACTTAACCCCAACTGCCTAAAAAAAAAAAAGAATATACATATAGTTTCTAATACGTTATCTCAAGGACATAGAAGGAAACCACAAGTCATTCTTGACTGAATGAAGAAGAGTAAAGGTAACCATAGAAAGAGAAGATATCTGGAAAAATAGATCTTGATTCTTATGATAAAACTAGAAATCCATAACATAATCCATAATTGTGAAGCAATTAAAGACTAGATGTGATGAAATAAAAGGAAGTTCTGTGTGAGCTCTAAGAAGCTGAGTTGAGTGGTATGAAGATGTAACAACTCCTATGAATGTCACACTTTTCTTTATTTAAATTACAAAATAGAAGATAATAAATATGACCATGCTCACCCACAAAGAAGGCCAGAAAAGGGTGGTTGCGTATAAAATCTTCCATCTATTAAATACAGATTATTTAAATATACATGTGTGTGTGTGTAAATTTAACACAGCAGTACCAACATTGTCCTGCTTGTCCATGTCCCCTTTTAAACTTCTTTCTACTATCTTTTATGTATTGTTAAAATATTTATTACTCATCTTATCTCCTGTCATCTCTTGTTTGGTCATGAACTTTTTCCCTAATGACAGTTATGAAACATATTTCCTTTTCTATTCCTTGAATTTGTTTATGATAAGAAGGGCAGCAAAAGTGACTCCCTGTTGAACAAATAGCTGTAAAGTAAAAACAATCTTGTTAGCAATGTCAGTCACAGAAATTATATATGAAACAAAATGTACCAGGAACTGTTCCTCTTCTCTGTTCCCTGATATGATCCAAAAACCTATAGAACATTTCAATTGTTATTACAGACATTTTCCTTGCTGATGGGTTAACACTTACCCAGAAAACTATAGTGTAATCTATGCATTGACTATTTGGAATAGTTGTCAGAGCAATGTGATTATCCCTTTTTGTTAGCAAGTAAAATTTTTGTTTGGTTTATGTGACTGCAATTAGTCTGGTTCACTGTCAATGACATGACCTTGCATATCTAGATTTGTTATCTATTTGGATTATCTTTTGCCCTTCGGAATACCATATTCCAAGATTTTTCACCTTTATGGTAGTTGCTGCCAAGTTTTGTGTGATCCTACCTATGGTATCTTTTGATTTGGTCTCTTTCTTCTTGATTGTTTACAGTATTTTTTTTTCATCTGGAACCTCTGGATTTTGGCTATAACATTCTGAGGTGTTTTCAGGTTGGGGTTTCTTTCAGAGCTACACTTCTTTTTTTGTTTTGTTTTGTTTTAATTAAATTTTATTTTTTCAATTGACAAATATTTGTTTTTCTCTTCCTTTAGACCTCCCTACCAAAAGAGAAAAGAAAAATAAAACTCTTATATCAAATATTCATATCCAGGCAAGATAAATTCCCATGCTGACCATATTAAAAAATTCCATGTATAAAGTCTTTCCCTTCTCTGTCAGGAGGTAGGTAGCATTTCTCATTATTTGTTCTCTAGAAACATGGTTGGTCATTTTGTTGCTGAGTGTACTAAAGTCTAGTGGAGGTTTTCTAATTTTTCTTTGCCCTCTGGCTTCTTTTTAAAATATTCATTAAAATATTATATCCAGCTTTTTGGTCTGTTTCTGGTTTTCATAGCATTCAATGCTTCTTAAATATTCTCTCCTTGGTCTCTTTTTCCATGTTAGTTGTTTTTCATAGTAGACACCTCACAAGTTTTTCTAAAATTTTGGTTTTTTAACTTTATTCAATTTTGTGTTGTCTTATAGGGGCCATTGAGTTCTGTTTTCTCCATTCCGTTTTGGGGGGAGTCTACCATTTGGTAATGTTTCCTACTTTTTATACTAAGCTATTTATTCTTCTATTTTTTTCCTCTTGAACTATAATTTCATTTCTCATTTCATTTATTTCAGGGACTCTTATAGTCTTTGTGGCCAAGAAATTTTTTTTCCCTGAGACCCTATTAGTAGTGACTGTGAGGTTATTCTCTCCTTCTGGGTCTATCTCTTGGACTTCTCCTACCTCATATTATTTGTTCATTGTTTTGAGGGTCTTCTGTTTACTCATATTTGCAACTTCAGTTCTTGAATTGGGATTTTTGTTCAGTCTAGTCTCTGTCTGGTACTCTTAGATGGCTTGGGCAGGCCTGGCTTGATTCTATTCATATAGCCTGGATGTTTCTGACATTTCTGATTTGGATAGGGTGGCTGGTAGTAGGCCCCACCTTCTGACTCAATCCCTGCCTGCTATCTTTCTTTCATGGTGGTCGCCTGTGGGTTGGGTGTGTTAAGTGGTCTCTTTTTCCTTCATTTGCATAATCCTGAATTGGAAGTAGGTTCTATTCCCTACTGTGACTGGTACAGGCACCAATACTCCTTTCAGGCCTCCTGAATCTGCTCCCTTCCCCCCAACCCCCTCCACTTCTGGCATGCAGGTGATGGTCCTATATTTCATTGCAGCTTTCAGTGCTTATAAAAGTACTCCATTTCCCTGTGCAGTGATCTACGAAGGCTGTCTCTTTCTCTTGATTTTGCTCTGACAGACTAGGCATCTAGGTTCATTTGCCTGTTTATTGGGGATGGTGCTGGCCTATGATGTTCTTTAGCATAGTACCTGGCCTCAGATTTGTATTGAGGAGACTTTGCTGGCTCCCTTCCTTTCTTCATCACCTCTGGCTTCTAGCTCAGTCACCAGAATTCTCACTGATTTCTTTAGCATTATCTTTTTCTGACTTTGAAACTTCTGAGATTATATGAGCTGGCACTAGCTTCTTTGGTTCCCTAGCTACCTCTCCATTTACACTTTACTCCTATTTCTTTTTTGATTTTTTTCATCACTAGTATTTCTGCTGATGTTTTCAGATATTTGCTGAGGTTTATACAGGGGAGCTGGGTTTTTCTATAACCAATCATATGATCATTTAAAATTGAATAACCCTGAGTCACATTTAAAATCCTTGACAGTTAGGGTCCAATCTACGTTTCCAGGTTGATTACTCATTACTCTCCCTCATGTATGCGTGTTTCATTCAAGGTATCTTATTTGCTACATCTCACACATAACCTTTTATATCCTGCTTCATGCCTTTGCACAGACTGTCTCATATCTGGAATGCTCTTCTTTCTCACCTCTCTTTAAGGCTCAACTAAAGTGCTCCCTCCTATAAGAGGTCTATTTTCATTTTCCTAGTTTTCAGGATTTCCCCACTTCTCTCAACAAAATTACTTTGTATTTATTTTTTTGTAGGTGCTTATACCTATTTATCTCTGTATGTATTTATAGCTACTTATTGTTGTATATTTTTATATCTACTTATCTGTGTATACATTTGTTTCCCACCCCACTCCCCACCCCCAGTAAAAGGTAAACCCTTTAAGAGAATGGATTGTTTAATTTTTATTTGCAAATCCCCAGAATCTAGGGCAGTTTCTGCTATGTAAGAGGTGTTTAATAAATTCAATAAGTAAGTGTTGAATCGAATTGAGTTGAGTCCATAAGCACAAAAATACTTCTTAGATGTATCTTTGAAAGCCTCTATCTCTATACAATCCTGAAACCCAAACCCTCTACAGGATGTGGTAGAGGGAGGCCACAACTAGAACATGGGTTTCAGGGGAAATTAGTAACTGCACCTGGATAGATCGCTGACACCTTAATCTCAATATGTCCAGAACCAAACTTATTGTTTCCTTCTTAAACATGCTCTCCTCTTGACTACAAAGTTTTTCTCTGTGGCATTTTCATTTAAGCTGTCTGCTTAAACCTTGGTGTTATCTTTGATACTTTTACCTTTCTCATGTCTAATATCCAATTACCAGATTCTGTTAATTCTTTTTTAAAATTAATTTATTTTGAATTATCAACAATCACTTCCATAAGCTTTTAAATTTTTAATTTTTCTCCCCTTCCCTCCCCAAGATGGCAGGCAATCTGATATAGGCTATACATATAAATTCCTATTAAACATATTTTCACATTAGTGATGTTGTAAGTAAGAATTAGAACCAATAGGAGGAACCATCAGAAAGAGGATACAAAACAGAACAGAAGAAAAAAAATAGCAAATGGTATGCTTCGATCTGCATTCAAACTCCATAGTACTTTCTTCTTTGTGGACAGCATTTTCCATCATGAGGCCTTTGGAGATGTCTTAGATCCTTGCATTGCTGAGAAGGGTTCAGATTCTGTTTATTCTACCTTCACATTTCGCAAATCCATCTTATTCTGTCTCTCTGTCTCTTTGGTGAGGCAATTGGGGTTAAGTGACTTGCCCAGAGTCACACAGCTAGTGAGTGTTATGTGTCTGAGGTAGGATTTGAACTCAGGTCCTCCTGACTCCAGGGCCTGTGCTCTATCCTCTGTGCCACCTAGCTGCCCCTGGAGGCCTAATGTATTCAGGGCTTGGTTTATAATCAGGAAGACCTGAGTTCAAATTTGACTTCCAATGCTTATTAGCTATGGGACACTGGCAGGTCACTCTGTATACCTCAGTTTCTTCAACTGTAAAATGAAGATAATAACAGCATCTATCTCCCAGGGTTGGTGTGAGGGTGAACTTAGATAATATTTGCTTACCACAGTGCCTGGCAACTAATAAGCACTTAATAAATGCTTATGTTATTCCTTCTCTTTACACATTCTTTCCTGTAGCCCAGGGATTCTTAATTTTTTTTTTATGAAGCCTATGGACTCCTCCAAGTGTTTTAAAATGCACAAAATAAAATATATATGTTTAAAAAGGAAATATATTTATATATTTAATATATTTATATATATTAAATATATAACATATATTAAAAAAATTTCACAGGCCCTAGGTTAACAGACTAGAAGGCTGTAGACAAATAACATGTTTTTTTCTTTTTTTTGGCTTCTATTCTGTAATGTCCCTTCTGTCTGTTTTTGCTCACATTGTTCTTTAAGCCTCTTTAAAGCCCCTCACAAATGCTATCTCTTCCATGAAGCTCCCCCTGATTTCCCTGTCAGCAATGTCCTTTTGACTCAGCCTTCACATAATTTTGTAACTCTTTACTGCCCTTATCATATAACATTATTTATTACAGTTATCTGTTTTTGCCTCATTTCCCTGTTAGTTGACCATGGCTTATCTAAGTTTTGAATCTCTTCCAGAACCTAGGAGATTGGTTCTCCATAGAATGAAAGTATTCATGTAATGATCACTGAAGATTGAAGATTATATTTGACACTTAAATTTCACTATCTGTTTATCACTGTATCCCCCCTTGAAACCTATAGCTCCTTCTACCAAGTCCAGGTTCTATCTGCACAATTTGACAAGCATGAGGAATCTCAAAGACGCTGAGGTTAGGCTTTTTCTGAAATAGTAACAGGGAGTCATGTGAATAGTTTTTGGTGTTTTTAAATCAAACTGTGGATTGAAGAAATTGAGATCTATTTTCATTAAGCTCCTCCTAGTTTCTTTTTGATCGTACTCTATTAGCTGACGAAGTGCTGTCATATTTTAACTTTAAAATTATCTCTCATATCTGTTCGATATTTTTCCCCTTCTTTCCATTCCCATGGTCATTTCCCCACCCAGATTATAAAGGTAATAAAATAAAATAGTAGTAAGAGAAAAATTATCTGGACATTTGTTCAAAAGTTTAATTATGCTATAAGTTAAGCATTTGATAAATTGTTGATTTTCAACACGATCTATTTCATTGCTCAGCCAGTACAACTAGGCATCAGAGAGATGAGTTCATGGAGACATGAGACCTGTGCCAATTTGTGTCCTTTACATGCCATCTTGGTTTGCATTGAGTTAAGCTCTCTCTGTGGCCTCATTGATCTACTGGTCAACATCCAGGAATATTAGAAATACCTTTTACAAAAGCAAGAATAATCCAGATGAAATGGGCACTGCTGCTAAAGATTCACTGCCATCTGTTTTCCCACAGATATGGAAACTCACTGTTGGTATAGAGACATGAAGGTTCATTGAAGGCATGGGAGGAATAGTAGCAACAGTTATATTCCAGTTATATTCATTATGTTGGCAATCACACTAATCATAGTGGGATCTGGGTGGTTATGCCATATCCTTCAATAAACCAGAGTTGGATATATCTTATAACCTTAGACTCTGCCTTCACTTTAAAAAATTATTAATATTTTCCATTTTTACATCACTTTCATTTCTCAATACATGCCTCCCTCTCCACTCCCCAGTAAGACTTCCTTTGTAGAGAAGAATAAAAAAGAAAGAAATCTGCTTTCATTTTTTAGTGGCTCAGTGGTAATACATACCCCACACTATACATTTAGAGAGATTTGTTACTAGGTGTTAGGAACAGTTAGGTGAATAGGAACGACAAATTGAACAACTCTCCACCCCCTGGAATTGGCTTCTCCAAGCCTGGCTACTTTCCTAATCAGAGTCTATTCTTCTTAACCTTCAAACAGTTGGCTCAATCAAAAAAATAAATGGGTTCACTTGGAGAACCATAGAGACTCAACAGAAATAATAGAAACAATTAACTTTGGTAAAATAGCAGGATAGAAAAGAAACCCCAAATCTTCAGCCTTTCTGCATACTGATAACAAAATCCAGGAGAAAAAAGGAAGGAAGAGATCGAAAAGGAAATTTTTGTTAAAAATAAGTGTAGACTATATAAAATATCTGGTTGTCCACATACCGGGACACAGACAGGAACTATACAAATGCTACTATGAAACATTCATTACAAAAATAAAGAGCTAAATAATTAGAGAAAGATTGTTGAGCTATGACTATATGATAAAAATGATGATACAACCAAATTAATTAACTTATTCAGTGTCATACCAATGGAACTACCAAAGAATTATGTTATAGATTTAGAAAAGATAATTCATCTGGTGCATCAAAAATCTCAAGGTAATAATGGAAAAACATGAAAAGAAAAGTTTTTGTTTTTACTGTACTAGATTTCAAACTACATTACAAGGTAGTAAACATCAAAATTATTTGGTATGCATTAAAAAAGGAAAATTGATCAGTGTAAGAGATTAGGTACACAAGGCTAAGAAGCAACTGAGCATGGTAGCATAGTGTTCACAAATCCCAGAATGCCAACTGCAAGGGTAAGTACTCATGTTTTCCAAAACTGCTGGTAAAACTGGAAAGCAGAAATTAGGCTTACACCATTAATTCACATCATATACCATAATAAGCTCTAAATAGACAACCTGCATATAAAATGTCACATCAAACACAAATTAGAAGGGAAGTGGATACCTTTTATCACTAAAAATAAGGAACAATTTGACTAAACAAGAGATAGAGATGATCACAGGAAATAAATTGAACATTTTTGATTACACAAAATGAAAACATTTTTGCACAAAAATCGATACACTTAAAAAGGTTAATAATGAATTGATAAAAAGTCTTGGCAGAAAATTTAAAGTCAACAAGTATTTATTAAGGGCTTGTTACATGCCATCTACCATGCTAGGTGCTGAGAATACAAATAAATGCAAAATAGTCCATGCTTTCAAGGACCTCAGTGTAACTGGGCAAACAACATGTAGATAACAAGGTATATACAAGACACATAGACTGGACGGAAGGCTATCTCAGAAGAGAAGACAATAGGGGAGAAGGGAGGGATGAGAAAGAAAAGCTTTCTGCTAAAGGAGGAATCTGAGATGAGTCTTGCAGAAAGCCAGGGGAAATAAGAGTTGGAGTTGAGGAAAGAGAACATTCCAGGAACAGAGGAATACACAGGAAATTGAGTCTCTGTCGTACAAGAGGAATGTGGGGAAGAAAGTATAAGAAGACTGAAAATCTATCAAGGGGCTAGATTGTGCACTTTAAATGCCAACAGAGGACTTTATGTTTGGTCCTAGAGTTAGCAAGCCATTGATGTTTATAGAATAAGGAGGTTATATGGTCAGAACTATGCATTACGAAAATCACTTTGCCAACAGAATGGAGGATGGATTAGAATGAGAAGAGATTTGAGACCGGCAAACCAGTTAGAAGGCTGTTGTAATAGATAAACTGAACTAAGGTGGTGGTTGTCTAAGTGGAGAGAAAGGTATGATATAAATAGAAACAGCAAAATTTGACAATGGATTGGATATGTGGGGTGAGAGTGAGCACTGAGAATGACAACAAAATTGTAAACTTGAATGGCTGGAAAGATGGTGATGCCCTCCACAGTAATAGAAAATTTCAGAAGAAAAGAAAGTTGTTGGGGAAAGATAATGAGTTCTGTTTTGGACGTGCTGATTTTGAGATGCCTCTGTGGTATCCATTTGGATATGTCTAAAAGGCAGTTGGGATGTATGATAGTAATTCAGGAAAGACATTAGCGATATCTGTATCTATATACATATATACACAAATGTTTGTGTGTGTATATATATATTTATATATGTCATCTGTAAGATATATACGGAATGTATAATGCATAATATACAAATATATGCTACAAATATATCATATACAAATACATGCATAATGAATATATAGAAATGTATGATGCAAATATATAGGGTGTCCCAAAAGTCTTAGGGCACTTTGACTTTTGGGACATTGTATAAGAACAAGTAGTTAGGTGGTCAGAGGACAGTTCTTAAGGGAATGAAAGCAAACTAACAACAATATAAAATGCTACAAATCACTAAGAAGAGGTACAATTGTTTGTTTCTACCTCATACTATCAGATTGGTCAAGGTGACAAAAAAGGGGGAAAATTACAGTTGTTAGAGACACTATAAAAAGACTGGCATACTAAAGTGTTTCTGGTGTGGCTATGAAATGGTCCATTCTAGAAGGCAATTTGGAGCTCTAAAGACTACTAAATTATGTATTCCTTTTTTTTTTGGCAATTGAGGTTAAGTGACTTGCGCAGGGTCACACAGTTAGTAAGTGTCAAGTGTTTGGTCTGAGGCCATATTTGAACTCAGGTCCTCCTGACTTTAGGGCTGGTGCTCCATCCACTGCCCCACCTAACTGCCCACTGTACATTCTCTTTGACCCAGCAATACCATTACTTGGAATATACCTAGTAAAGTTAAAAAAAAAACCCATTGAGAAAGGACCCATATTTAAAAAATATTTATAGGAACCCTTTTTTTCTTGGAGCAAATAACTGGAAACCAAGTGTGAGTCCCTCAATTGGTAAATGGCTGAACAAATTGTGGGGAAGGGAGCAAATTGTGTGTGTGGAGAAAGGAAGCTGAGGGAGCAGTATGGTGGAATGAGCCAATGGTCTAGCCCCATTATGAATGTATCATTTTGCCGCAACGAATGGTAAATAGGATAGATTTAGAGAAACTGGAAAGACTTACATGAACTGATACAGAGTAAAGTGAGTAGAATCAGAACAATTTATATAGAGCCTCCAATATTACAAATGAAATCAAGGTGATGACCAATCATTACTCCTATGAATCTGATGATTCAATATGCGTCCTATTTCTCGGCAGAGAGGTAATGGATTTAGAGAATGAGATAAACATTTTCAGACACAATTATTGCATGGATGTTTTGCTTGACTATATGTTATAAGGAAGGACTTTTTTGTGGGGGGGAAGAGGCTTAAGTTATTGAGGTTATAGGAAGCGGTACATTAATACCTCCCTCCCAAAAAAAAAGAATTAAAAGCATCTCTGAGACCCTTAAAAATACACATAACAGAAGAAAGTTCAGAAGAGGACATAGAAAATCAGG
Organism: Vombatus ursinus; assembly: GCF_900497805.2. Lineage (NCBI taxonomy): Eukaryota > Metazoa > Chordata > Mammalia > Diprotodontia > Vombatidae > Vombatus > Vombatus ursinus. The sequence continues at coordinate 7,870,658 of NW_020953936.1, forward strand.
ACAGTATTAATACGATTGTGTTAAAGTTAATGTATGTTTAAAAAAAAAGCTAGCTATACCTAGTAGATTTTATGCTTCGAATTAGTCTACTTTCACTAAGAATTGTAAAGAATGTAGGCGGTCAGGCAGCCTCAAATAGAAAATGTCCTGGAGCAAAGGAATAGAGTAGTTCTATTCAGTTTGTATTTAATATAAACTAAAAATGCAAACTAAACAAAACCCCACTAACTACTCTGCATTTCATGCAAAACTAGCACCAACCCTCTGTCACCAAGAAGGTCCAGACTTATGGAATGTCCCTTCAACAGAAAGGGCAGAGAGTAACATAAACTGTCCACTGCTATATTTTCATTTTTGGGCTCAGGTTCTCCGTTAACCCATCCTACCCACCTGAGTTTTGGAGAATGCCCCCTGCCCCACGCCTCCTGCCACCTCCACTCCCTCCACTTCGGGCGCGTGCACAGCAGAGAGCCCGGAGAAGCACTAAAGCACCCCCCCCCCCCCCACAGAGCCAACTTCTCCCCTGGCGCGCGGGAGCACTAGCACCAGGGGCGGGGGCGGGAGAAGGGGCCTGAAGAAGGGGGAGTGGCGGAATGGACCTATGGTCGCATCCTATTGGTCGCTTCTCGGTTTCCCCGCCCACGAGGCCGAGAGGCGGAGGAGGCGGGCCACGTAGCTGCTGGGCAGGCACTGGGGCGAGAGCGTGGGGCCGGACGGAGGTAAGTGGAGCGGCCCGGGACTGACCGCTGTTTTCCTCCTCCTCCTCCTCCTCCTCCTCCTCCTCGTCCTCCTGGAGAGCGGAGCCGCGGCGCCCTGCCGGCCTCCGGGGCTCCCGGGGTAGGAGTGGGAGAGGCGGGGTGCAGGAAGGGCGGGCGGCGGCGCGTGGCTTCCGGGGGGGCTGCGGCTCCCGAAGTGGACCAGCCCATGCAGCTTGGCCGCCGGTTGCACCGTTTTGGCGCCGGGAGCCGTTTTCGGCGTTTGCATTGAAAGCCCGGTTGGGATGGAAGCTGGTTCTGCAGTGGGTGCCCTCCGCCCGCATAGGATTTGCAAACTCAGCAAACTTTATTGATTTTTCTTCTGGCTTCACCAGGTTGATGCCCAGCTATGTGTAACTTTGTTCCATAAGGGGGATTAAAGTAGGTTCCCTAGGTGCCAAGGTGGGGATTCCTCCTGAATATATCAACTAAGTTGCATTTGTCTTAGAGCTCACTGTTTTCCAAAATCGTGTTACCTGCCTTGCAAAGGCTTCTGGGTGAAAGGCCCAGCCTTTGCAAAGCAGCCTGGTTAGTTGGCTGTGTTTTCCCTTTGCAGCAGTTTCCCTAAGGAACTGAGGAAACTGGCATGCCTTTTTTTGGAGGGTGTGGTGTAGAGAGAATTGCATTTTAGATGCATACTATCTGTTTTAATTGCTGAGACATGTGAGAGGATGGCATGTTGACCCTCGTTTCACTTCTGACTTCTTGATCCATAACCAGTGACGACCTGGGATAGGTTCAAATCAGTTCATGGACTTAAAACTGTTGAAATGACCAGTTTTTGGCATTGGGAGTTTCATTTAATATGAGGTTTCAATTTTGAAATCTTGGTTAGAACAAAAACGCCTAAAAGGTAGCAGTGAGAAGAGAGTGATTTAGTGGTCCCTGGGATGACTCAGGTGATTTAGAGGGAGATGAAAAAAGCACAGCACTGGGAGCTGAGACTAGTATTTTAGCTTTGCTAAACTAATCGTCTGTGCAGCCTTGGACAAGACCTTTCAATTCTCTGGGCCTCATTTTTTAAACAAGCATTAAGCAAAACAGTGTCTGGCACATAGTAGGCACTTAATTGTTGCTTATTCTTCTCCCCTTTTATATTACAGGCATAGTATGCCTATTATATGCTAATTTTTTTTTTTTTTTTAACAAATATTGCCTCATTTTATCCTCAGCAAGGACCCTGGGAATTAGGTGCTGTTATTATCAACATTTCACAGGTGAGGAAACTAAAACAGGTAGAGGTTAAGTGACTTGCCCAGCATCACGCAACTTTTAAGGTCTGAGGTCTGCTTTGAACTGATGTCTTCCTGGCTCCAAGTTCAGGGCCCTAACGAGAGAGTTGCAATATATCCTGTCTAAAGCCCCATTTATTTTGTGATTCTGTATTTGTTGGCAGTTTAGATGTAAACTCTCCTAAATTACTGAGTGTCTGCAAAAAATTCTAATGGACAAAAAGTGCCTTTCTGATATTCTGATATGCCCCTATTTAACTTTCTTTTGGGCACAAGGATTGAGTTCACTACTATATTGTTTTTAGGAATTTGCTATTTAAATGTGTTATAAGGCAACTTTTGTGCAAACAACAATAATAAAATTTAAAGTGAGTGTTCAGGTATACTGTGAATTTTTCTCAGTTCATAATTTCTGCCCTTTCATTTGCTAGTGACTGTGTGTTAGGTAATTTCAGTCAACTTGTATACACACACATATGGACATATATGTATATATGTGTGAACACACACACACACACACACAAACACTTCCTTTATCACCCACTACTGATTTGTTAATTTAACTATTTTCTTAATTAGGGCCAGCCTTATTTGAGCCTGTTAGTGTTGCTTTTACTACACTTTTAATGTACTTCCAGCCCTACTGATAATAGTTAAAACCATTACTTTAGATATTTGGTTGGTTATTAATCCCTACAAATGTACCTGTGATTCTCTTAATTGTACGAATAGGGTCTAGTCAACTTGTGGATTTTCTGCAATTATCCAGTCACAATTTTTTTTCTTCTTCCAAACTTAATATAAATATTTCTGAAAATAATTTTTATTCAAACTTAACACATTCGTGAATGAATATGAAAATGCATTTATTAACCACCTATTGTCTACCAAGCACTGTGCTAAGTATTGGGGATACAGATACAAAAGTGTAACCATTCTTACCTTCCAGAAGCTTACATTATAGTGTATGGTGTTTAGGGAAGGGAGTTTTAGTCTGTGGAGTCACAGGAATGGTGAGTGGAGGCATAGGGCGGTCAACTTTTGTTATCTTTATTGTTGAATTAGTTACTAGTGTTCACAGAGCAAGAGTTAGAAAGTTTTTGTGAGGTTGCAGAAGAGATGGCAAGTTGTGGGTCTATGTGAACAGGGACTGGTTAGCTGTAGTGGGTTAGGTGAGTTAGCACTTACTCACCAATCAGGATAGTTCAGTTGCTGCGCTGAATTTCAGAATTTCAAAATTGAATGGATTAACTTCCTCAAGAATAGTCTGGAGGGTGGGTGTTCTGAATGTTCTGGAGGTTGGTATGAGAAGGCTAGGCTGGATGAATGTCATTAATTCCCCTCCCTCACACTTGCCAGAGTATGTCTGAAAAGCAGTTGATAAATAAGTTGTTCATTTCTTATGACTTAAGGAATACTAGATTGTGACTTGCATTTTTTTTTGGATTCGGGTTGAGAAAATTTGATTTCTAGAATGGTTGAGTTCGATTTGTTAATTTGAGTGACTCATCAAAAAGATCAATTTAGGGAGGTTCAGCATTGAGAAAGTATAAATGGAATCTCATCTGGAATAGTATTTTTTAGGGTGAAAAAATTGTGAGAAAATTATAGATGTTATTTCTTTAAAAATATAGTAATAGGATTGTTGATATGTCCTAGTTCAAAGAAATCTTTACTTTATCACAAGGAGGTTTGATTTAACTAACAAAAAGAAATATAATAAGGTGATGATCTTAGCTACCATGCAAAGCTCTTTCATCCCATTAATACTTCCATTTCTAAGAGGTGTGAAATTTACTAGGATTTCAATTCATGTAATGGTTGACTTTGCACCATACTGTACTTTTAAAATATTTCCTTAAGCCTTTAGGTTAACTGTACAGTAAAACATTGGATTTTGACTCAGTTCAGAAGGGGGACAGGCCTAAAAAGTTTAAATACAACACTGTAAAAGCATTTGGTGAAGAAATTAATATTAGACAATCTCAAAGGAATATCGTAACCTGTTTAAAAGAGCACCCTTGCCAAGCAGTGTAGAAATATTTGTGTACAATAATATCTATGTTAACTATATATCTATACATGTCAATTCATAAAAGCAGGTCCCAAAAGGTGTCAACTTCATTTAGCCTAATTCATGTCATTGTATGTACTTCACTTGAAAATAATACTACTTTAAAAAAGAAACGCAAAACCCTGAACTTATTTAATTCAGACTGAACTCAATCCCAGTTAACCTAAAGCATGGTTACCATTATGTATGTGTTATAATAGCATGCATTTATTTGTTGATGCATTGTTTACAAGATAGGTATTGAGATTGTTATCCCCATTTTACAGCTAAGGAAACTGAAGGGGGCAGGAGAAATGAGTTCCAAGGTCACGTATCTAATAAGTTTTGGAATCTAGACTTAAACCATTGGCTCTCATCTTTTAAGTTTTGTACTGTGTTCACAACCCCATATATGTATGTGTGTGTATGTATGTGTGTGTGCGTATATATATATTATATATATACACATAGACACACATGTGTCTTTAGAAATGTGTGTATATAATTGTATTAATTACAGAGGTAGTGACTAGAGCGTGATTTTCTTCGTGCAGGTAGAGAACCCTGAGTGAAGAACTTCCTTTATCAGTGCAGGTTTTCACCTTTCTCAGCACTTGGAGGTTAAGTAACTTGGCCAAGGTTATATAGCCAGTATCTCAGAGGAGTCACTTGATGCTGGGTGGTCCTGGTTCCGATTGCCTGCTCTCTATATAATAGGGCATGCCACAATTATCTGTTGACCTAAATATAGGTCATACCCCTAAAATTAAGTTTCTTGGAAAGGGAAAAAAAGCACATACATGTACATTGAAAATAACATAAATAGTAGGCTGCAGCTAGATTTTATATAAGGCAAAATGGGGAAAAAGTATATGCTATGTTTGAAATTGTATGTTAAACAGCTAGGTGGACAGTGTTGGATTTGGAGTCAGGAAGAATTGAGTTTAAATCGTGCCTCCAGCACTTGCTAGCTGAGCAAGTCACTTGATCTCTCTAAGCCTCAGTTTCTTCATCTGTAAAATGGCAATAGTGATAGCACCTAGCTTCCAGGATCGTTATGAAAATCAAATGAGATAACTCATATAAAGCGTTTTGCAAAACTTACAATGCTCTCTATGTGACAGTGATGATGATGATGATGATGATGGAAAGAGGACAAAACTGACATCTGAAGCCTTGATTTCGAATTTGTTGCCTGTGTGACTTTGGATAAAATTTCTTCACTTTCCTCACCTTAGTTTCCTCATTTGTTAAGTAATGTTGCACCAGACAGTCTTTAAGGTCAAAATCTGAAACTAGTAATTAACTTCACCATTTAATAATAGATAGCAATTTTAAAAGTCTATACTGATTTTATTATTTTTGATGGAGAGTAGGTTAGAGAGTCAGGCCACCTGAAAGAAAGTTGACAAAGT
>NW_020953936.1:7876122-7959979 GCF_900497805.2 Vombatus ursinus
AAAGAAAGTTGACAAAGTGTTGGCAATCAAATTTTTGAAGGGACTTCAGAATCTAAGCTATGTAAACAACACTCATAACTGTTATTTTACTTGCTTTTATATGTCAGTCAATAAGCATTTACTATGCTTCTATGTGCCAAGGGGGCGGGGCACAAAAACTAAAATGAAACAGCTCCCGTTTCCAAGGAAGTAACAAGCACACATACAAGTACATATGTACTAGCTCTTCATTGTTTAGTACAGTACTTAGCATGTAAGTGTTTAATAACTGCTCGTTCATTCAAGAGGTGGAGAGGTGAAGAAGTGCATGGGGGACAGCTTGTGCAAAACAGAGAAAATAGATGTAATGTTGTGGGCAAGGAGCAGCAAGGGAGCCAATTTGACTGGACAGTGGATCCTGGGAAGGGGACAGCTGCAGGGGAAGGCTGCAAAAGTAGATCAGATAAAGCTTAGAAAGGATTTCAGATCCTTAAACAGAAGAGTTTGTAGTTGATCCAGTGGTACTACGGAGCCACTGGAATTTATTGATTTAGGAAGTGACCATGGTCAGACCTTTTCTTTCAGAGTATTACTTTGGTAGCCCAGTGGAGAATGAATTTGAGAGGGGAGAGGCTCAGTATGTTTCCCTTTACTAACCTTTGGGCACATATACAAGATTAAGTGTTAGATTCATAAATTAATTTTAGTTTTTTCCTGCCCTATTGATGTATCTCCTCTACCAATTTTTTCCATTTACAAGGACCAGAAACCCAGAGGATCTTCCTCTCTGGGATTGATTTTTTTTTTTTTAATTAGGTAAAAGAGGCCATTCTTTGCCTCATTTCTTACCTAGTCTTAATCACTGAATGGGTGATGCCTCAGACAAACTGAGACCTGGGAAAGACCTCAGCTTAAAAAGGCCATGGTCTCCCACTGAATCTTGGGGCCATCTTCAGTCAACCTGATCTATATCTTGCCATTGGACCCTGATGGCTCTGGAGGAGAAAGTGAGGCTGGTGACTGCATAGCCCTCCCTCACTTAAATCCAGTTTACTTGCATGTCACGACATCTCCTTCCTAGAGAACAGAAGACAGACAACAAGGGTAGATGTGTTTGGCTACATGCCTGATGTTTTAAATAAAATTTCAGCAAGCATTATAGATTTAAGGTGATGTGATCATTCACTCAGTAAGTTCTTATTGTGTGCCATGTACTGTGTCAAAGGCTGGAGAAGATGGGAGGATAAAGCCAGTCAATCTCATGGGAGATTGCAAGGTCAAGTAATTTGAAGTCCTTAGACCTCAGTTTCCTTATCTATAAAATAATAGAGTTGAACTAGATGGTCTCTGATATCCCTTCCCACTCTAACTCTATTGTCCGATGATCCTAAGTTCTGAGGTCAGAATACTGGGGTGGTGGGAGTGTACTGAGGTGGGCAGACAGTTGCAGGTGTTGCCCCTTATGCAATGTTTTCCTTACTTCTTGCCATTTTGGGGGTAGTTGGAAAGGGGAGCAAATGATTACTATTTCACAGGACATAGAGAGTACTTGGTGTATGTGACAGTGAGGTGGTTGGAAGCCAGCTTATGTATTATAAATACAGGAGTATGGAAAAGAGATGTGTTGTATTTGGGGGTATGTATGCTTGTGCATGTTTGTGTGTGTAGATAGATGAGTGTGCATTTTCTGAGTGATGAGAGAGTGGTTACAGTTTTTGATGGAGGCTGAGAGCTTGGGAGTCCTTGCTAGTGCCTGTTAAAAATTGGCACATGAGCAAACAAAGTGGGTGCAGGTAAATGTGGCTTGAAGGAGTGAGCCTGAAGAGTAGATGAGTGGTGTTTCCCAGAGACCTCTGAGGGAAGAGGCTGAAAGTAGCCAAAATGAGGTCTTTGCCTGTGAAGGAGCTGATCACCATCCTTTTTGATCTGAGAGATCTGAGCATAAGGAAGAAACTATGATGGAAAGGACTTCTAAATTGATGCTTCTAACCTTGAATGGACAGACTTCAGTGAGAAAGGAGAAAAGAGTGAATGATTAGAGAGGCCTTTGACACTACTTAGCCCTTTGAGAGTAGGTTAGAGAGTCAGGCCACCTGAAAGAAAGTTGACAAAGTGTTGGCAATCAAGTACTTCCACAACCTACAAGAGTCCTTTTTTCCCCCTTGGCAATCAGCAAGCTGTGCTGGTACACATTGCTGGGCAGTCGGGATACAAAGACAAATATGAATAGTGCCTGCCCTAAAGGAGCTTCAATTCTTTTTTTTTTTTTTAATTAAATTAAATTAATTTTTTTAGGAGCTTAAATTCTTTTGGAGGAGACAAAAGTACATACATATATTGTTGTTCAGTTGTGTTTGATTCTTTGTGACCCCAGGTGGGGTTTTCTTGGCGAATATACTGGAGTGGTTTGCTATTTACTTCTCCAGTGGATTAAGGTAAACAGAGTTAAGTGACTTGCCCAGGGGCACGCAGCTAGTGAGTCCATGATCAAATTTGAACACAAGTCTTCCTAACTCCAGGCACAGTACTCTATCCACTGAGCCTCCTAGCTGCCTCCACATATGTGTATAGGTGTGTACAAAATAAATGCCCTTGGTCAAGTCACTTTTATCTTTCTGATCCCTAGTTTCTGTGCTTTGTAAAATGAGGGTGTTAGACTATATAGATGGCCTCTGAGCTTTCTTCCAGCTTGTCCACTACCCCATTCAATAAACACTTACTGAACACCTATAACATGTTAGGTACTAGTTGTAGAGACAAAGATGAAACAGCCCTTTCTTGCCTTCCTGTGTGGTGCTTCTACTTTAAAGAGATGCAACACTTAACATTTTTTGCCCAGGAATAAATAAAATGTGTATTTCTTTAGTCCTTTAACATTTAAAAAGCACCTCCCTCCCTACAACTCTGTCAAAACTGATGATTTGTAAGTATTTGGGCTATGGCCACAAAGGTAATGCATGTTATAACTGGGATTTGAGACCATGTTTCTTCAGATTAATTTTCTTTGAAGATTCATTATTGCCATAGAAGACAAGTGCCCCTATTCCTAAAAAGTATGCTGCCTTGCAAGGGCAAAGCAGTCTTTTTCTTTGAAAATTAAAAAAGAGATAATAAGTATTTATTTTTCTCTTCTTTCCACCATCTTTGTCCCATTAGGGAAAAAAACAAAACCAAACCTTTGTAACATATATGCATAGTCAAGCAAAACAAATTCCCATGCTGGCCATGTCCAAAATGTGTCTCATTTTTTTATTTTGAGTTTTTCACCTCTTTGTCCAGAAGTGGGTAGCATTCTTCATCATTGGTCCTCTAGAATAGTGGTTGGTCATTATTATTTTGTCTTTCCAAATTATTTATCTTTACAGTGTTCTTACTGCATGTGTTCTCTTAGTTCCTCTGCTCACTTCTCTCTGCATCAGTTCATATATGTCTTCTCAGGTTTCTCTGAAACTCATTTTTGTCATTTCTTATGGCACAATAGTTTTACATTCATGTGTCATAATTTGTTAAGCTGTTTTCCCAATTGAGTTCTCTTTCTTCCCTCAGAGAGTGTCAGGCTGGTGGATGGACCCTGTGGGCTGAGAGGTAAAGAAAGGACAGCTGCCCCTTGTTTGGGAAGATTTTATTTTTAAAAGGATGTTTAGAAAAGGGAACAAATGATTTCAATGCTTAGTAAGATAGATTTAGAACTAAAACAGACCTTGGAGATCTAGTTTACTTCTTCAATTTGCAGATAAGGAAACTGAAATCCAGAGAGAAAAGTAACTTACTTAGGATCATACAGAATAATTAGCAGAGCTGGGATTCAAAGCCAGGGACTGTGACATCAAATGTAGTGGTTTCCCATTCTTCCCCAGCCTCCCTTCCTCCCATGGTGGGGTTGGAAGCTTCTGGGTGCTGTAAGCATGGGAAAATGGAAGGAGAGGTAGTTATTACCCAAATATAAGTAGGTAGATGGAAGTAACTTGGTGGCCTAAGTCAAATTTGGGAATTTGCCTAAGAGTAAACAGAGTATGGAGGATGAAGATTTGGGAGCCTATGGTGATTGATCTCGGTAACTGACATAGAAGTGGGCAAGTGATCAGTAGAGTAAGTATGGAGTAAGCAATAATAAAAGCTGTCAGTATAAATTTTGCCAAGTATTTTGCTGTTGAATTGTGGGTATCACTGAGTTTGCTTTAGGGTTTCTGTTCACCAGAAACAGTGCTTGAGTAGCTGAAGGAAACCAGATGAGCTAGGAACTACCATTTTTTGTTATAGTAAAATGGGACTGTGTCATAGTGTTATCAAAATATATACATACATACATATATACATATATACACATATACACATATACACAGATACATACATACATATATATATGTATATATAAAACCCAACAAATTTGTGAACCCCAGGTTAAAAACTGCCTGGATTAGAGGAAGGCCTTTGGCTTTGTTGGATAGGTCCTGGATAGGATTTATGGGAAGAAAAGAACAGAAATTGCCTAGGATAAGAAGGTGTTTATGGGTTGAGATCTGTTTGGTTGGAGGTGTAAAGTATTTGTATTGATGAAATCATAGATCTGTTGAAGTAATACAGTGTTTTAAAGTAATAGTGTCAAACTCAAGCAGAAATGGGCCAGTCTGGACATTAAGGCTCCCTGCAGGCTGCATATTTACTTAGTTTTAAAATGGACCTTCATCTGTGTCTATTTTTAGTTTTTATTTTAAAAAAAATTTCCCAATTACATTTTAATATTGTTTCAGCCATACTAGGAATTATTGTGGGTTGTATGCAGCCCTGAACAGTGTGTTTGACATCTGGGCTTTAAAGGAGGCCTTAAAAAGCTTATATATATTTCATTTTCCCCACTCCCAATTTTGCATTATGAACAATACACAGAAAAAATTTCTCTTCTGCTGTACAAGTTTGGCTTCAGAATATCTAGAAATTTTATATTTGTAAGCATGTGGCCTCTCATTTGACAGAATTTAGTGGAAATTAGGGCTGAAAGGTGAACAGATCTATAGATTTTCAAGAGTATAGATTACTTTTTCCTTAAAGAGCCCAGGGATGTGGCTAATTGTGGATAGAGAACTGGGAGTTAAAGTAGGTTGGAAGTTGAAGGTAAATTTTGATTTAAAGTAGAATCAAGAACAGAAACACTGGTTAGGAGTAGAAGTAAGGGGCAGAAGGCCTGCTGATCCAAATACAATTTGTGATAGGCAATGAACACTTCCAGCTTTTCCACCCAAGTCTTATGTTTAAAACCTTTCTTCTGTCATCCTCTTCCCCATCTTGTATTCCCATGCTGCTTCTCCCATCAGGGTGAAAAACATTACAAAAAGTACTATTGTTCAATCAACTAACATATATTAAGTGCCCTGGAAATACAAATGCAAAAATGAGACTGCCCCTGCTTTCTTACATTCTATTGAGACAGACATGTACATACTTATGTATATATAGAAAAAAATGCAAGGTAATTTTCTGAGGGAAGACTCTAGATACTGGTGGGCTCAGAAGCAGCTAGCTTCATGTACCAAGTGGATTTGAACTAAACACTTGAACTGAGTTCTGAAAGAAGCCGTTCTAAGAAGGGATGGTGAGGAGAGAGAGTGGTATCCCGTACAGTAGGCCATGTAAAGTCAGAGAGATGAGAGATGTAATGTTGAAGATCAGTTTGTGAAGAGTAATTGTGAAATGAATCTCAAAAGGTACTTTGGAGTCACATTGTGAAGTACTTTAAATGCCGAACAGAGGCGTGATATTTAATCCTTCACTAATAATTAAGGACTTCTAATGGGTTGCTCCTTTTAAAAAGAGGACTAGACAGATAAATATAGATGGTGACATTTTTCCCTCTTTGAGTATTAAGGGATGATTTGTTTGGAGCCATGAAATTTTGCCTTAAAGTTTTCTGATACTGTTTCATGTACTCTTCCCAGGCCTTTGGTTTTTCTCTGTAAAATGAATTGTAGTGTTAGACCTACATTTTAGGAAAGTGACTTTGGCAGCTGAGGGAAGAGTAGTTGGGGAGGGGAAAGATTGGAGGCAGAGACCAATTAGAAGCCTATTGCAGTAGTACAAGTGAGAGGTGATAAGAAGCTGGAGTAAAGTGGTAGCCGTTTAAGTAGTGAGAAAGAGACATACATGTTGTGGAGATAACAATTGGTTTTGGTAACTGATTGACTCCTCACTCCCCCTAAACCCATAGCCACATGGTTGTGAACCTGGGTGACTGGGAGAATGGTAACACAGCTGATTGTGGTTCTGATGGATAGCTGGTGCAACCTGGAATAATTTTAACTGGGACATTTCTTTGCTTTTAGTTGCTGAAAATAGTTCTTTGAGATTCTGTGATGCCCTTTTGCTGTTGTTTGGTGTTTTCTCATGTTCCATTCACTGCCTGTGTTGAAATTCTATTCTATTGAGGTTGTGCAGAAGGTGTGATAGACTTTGGAAAACACAGAAAACTAGGCACAAAGACTTCCCAAATTCAACAATTTGTTAGGATCTAAAATCCAATACAGTATTAAAACACAACATAATTTTAATCATTTATTGTTTATTTTAATTTAATAATATTAACTATGTTTGATTATTAATTTTTATTGTTAACATTTATATGCTATGTAAAGTCTATGACACGCTAAAATAAGCACTCTATGTGCTTCAGAAGCACTGTTTAAAATTACTGATACCTGAGGCTGAGTATAGATTATGAGAAAGAATTTGGAGAAGAGTGTTGAATATATTGGATGAGAACAACTTCTTTTGGCTTTTGGAGGGATATAGATTTAGAAAACAAATAAAAATTCAAGGTAATAGCTTTTGCTTTTTTTTTTTTTTGGTAATTTTGCCACATAGTCATAGTTCTAGAGGTCTCAGCTTAATGTAGTGGAAAGAGTATTGTACTTGGGAAGTCAGGAGTGGCTATGTGACATGGGGCAAATCATCTGACATCTCTGAGCTTGGGTTCCTCATCTAAAATGTCAGCACCTACCTCACAAGATGGTTACTGTAAAAATCCTATGAAATAATGTATTTGAAAGCTCTTTGTAACTGCAATTTACTAGAGAAATGTTATTAATGGTACCAGTGGTTATTATTAAAGAATTAACTAGTGAACATTTAGTTCCTCTGATTTACTAGCTTAATGACCCTGTCAAAAAATGAAGTAGGTTTCATCTGTCATGACTTGTGCTCGATAAAGCCATGCTGTCTCTTTTTGACTGTTAATTAACTTCCTTTTCTAGATGTTCACTAGGTATTTCTTTAATAATAACCATTGGAACCATCTCCTCTTCATCTTAACTTGTTGCAGAGCACTTTCCATATGTACTCTCATTGATCAGTACAGTAGCCCTGTGAGGTAGATGCTTTTGTTTTCCCCTTATCATTGATGAATAAACAGTAGCTCAGATAGAGTGACTGAATTGCCTGGGATCACATAAGCTAATAAATGTCTGAATTTGAATTTGAATTCAAAGCTGCCCAACTCCAGGTTTGGCATTCTATCCACTATGCCTCTGTGATTCACTGCCTTGTCCTACCTGGGGTAGGAACTGCTTATTCTTCCTGGGTGCCCAGGGAATTGGGAGGGAGAAGGGGCAGGCTAGTAGTGTTCTTGAGTTGCGTTGGCAGAAAAGTCATTACCCCCCCCCCCCCCCAGCCTCTCTGAACAGTGCCTTGCACATAGTAGGTATTATAAATTATTTGTTGAATTGGATCCTTTTTTTTGGTCTAGGCAATGGGATTAAGTGACTTGCCCAGGGTCACACAGCTACTAAGTCTGTGTGTCTAAGGTCACATTTGAACTCAGGTCCTCCTGACTCCGGGGCCAGTACTCTATCCACTGCACCACCTAGCTGCCCCTTGTTGAATTGAATTCATTTGAATTGAGGTAGGCTATTCCCAGATGACACATGTACATTCTGTCACTGGACTCACATTTGAAGCTTTTCTGTCATCAGTGATAGGGGAATTATCTAGTATATTAGCTGTCCTCCCAGCTTTGTGTCAGCTCCAAATTTGCTATGTGCCATTTATGCCTGAATCCAAGTCATTGTAAAAATGTTACGTAGTACTGGGCCAAGCTTAAATCCTTGTCACGCACTGCTAGTGACTTCTTTTCAATTTGACATTGAATTATGAATTTTAGAGTTTGGCCATTCAAGCAGCTCATATTCCATATGATTCCATGCTGCCTAGCCCACTTTTCTCTATCTTTTTCACAGAAGTAATATGGGATACATGAAATACCATTAAGAACTTTGCTAACATGTAGCCAGATTGTCTACAGCACTCCTCTAATTTAGTAGCTTAATGACCCTGTCAAAAATGAAGTAAGTTTCATCTGTCATGACCTGTGCTTGATAAAGCCATGCTGTCTCTTTTTGACTGTTAATTAACTTCCTTTTCTAGATGTTCACTAGTTATTTCCTTAATAATGATATATTCCAGAATTTTTCTAGAAATTGAAGTCAAGATCATTGGCTGAAAGTTTGCAGACTCTATTCTTTTTCTTTTGAGGAGATGTAGAATGTTTTCTATGTTATGTCTGTGTGTTAGTGTATAAAAAATGCTCTTTATGTATAAAACATAGAAAGATGATGCTGAATTTTTGGTGTTCTTGGATATATAGTACATTAGGAGGGTAGCTGTCATAAGAGCTGCCAATTGAGTATTAAAAAAAAAACCCAAACCATAACACACTGAAATAATTAAGGCTTGTTCTTATCTCTACCACCTTTCCTCCCCCTTGCTGCTGCTCCCCAGCTAAATATTATATAGGGCTGACCTGTAATCTACATTTGCGTTTTTGAAAGGCACATCCTTTATAATTCACCAAAATGAAAAAATTGTATATTAAAAATTGTAGATTGTATAATGTGAAATAAGACAGATTAGGGATGTTTTTAGCTACTTAAGACAAAGGGCTTCCAACTACCTGAGTTTTATTTGTAATTGAATTCTAGTTAATATCATCACTAGAAAATAATATACCTATATATTTCTTTTTCTTTTTTCTTTTAAAATTTATTTACTTTTAATGTTCTTAAAATTTTTTTTTGTTTCAGACTCTCCCTCCCACCTCTCCCCTACTCAATAAACAATGTGATATTAACTATACATGTAAAATCATGCAAAACATATTTTCATATTAACTATATTACAAAAAGGGAAGAATAATGAAGAGAGAAAACTATACTTCAGTTTGCACTCAGAGTTCATCAATTCTCTCTGGAAGCGGATAGTGTTTTTTTGGAATTTTCTTGGGTCATGATATTAATCAGAGTAACTGAGTCTTTCACAGTTGATCATTACAGTATTACTGTCACTGTGTACAATGATCTCTTAGTTTTGCTTACTTCACTTTGTTATCAGTTCATATAGATCGTCCCATGTTTTTCAGAAATCATCCTCCTTGTCATTTCTTATAGCACAGTAGTCCTACTTCACAATCATATGCTATAACTTATTCAGCCATTCCCCAATTGATGAGCATCCCCTCAATTTCCAGTTCTTTGCCACCATAAAAAGTTGCTATAAATATTTTTGTACATATAAGTCCTTTTCTTTTTTCTTTGATCGTTTTGGGGTACAGACCCAGTAGTAGTATTTTGGGTAGAAGGATATACACAATTTTATAGCCCTTTAGGCATAGTTTCAAATTGTTCTCCACAATGGTTGGACCAGTTCACAACTCTACCAGCAGTTCATTAGCAGTCCAGTTTTCCCCTCCAGCATTTGTCATTTCTGGTAGGTGAGAGGTAGTGCCTCAGAGTTGTTTTAATTTGCATTTCTCCAATCAATAGTGATTTAGAGCATTTTAAAAATATATCTCTAGGTAGCTTTGATTTTTTTCTTCTGAAAACTTCTAGTTCATATCCCTTGACAATTTATCATTATTTTTATAAACTTTACTCAGTTCCCTCTATATTTGAGAAAAGAGGCCTTTATCAGAAAAACGTGCTATAAAAACTTTTGATATTACTTCATTGTCTGTGATTTCTTTTATCAAGATGTAGTTTCAGTGGTTGTCTCTTTGAATTGTCTGTTTTTGCTTTTACTTTGTCTGAGATCATGATTATTACCTCTGCCTTTTTAACTTATAGATTCTATTCCATCTCCTTATTTTAAGTCTGCATGTGTCTGTTTCAAGTGTGTCTCTTGTAAACAACATATTGTTGGATTCTGGTTTCTAATCCATTCTGCTATCTGCTTCCATTTTGTGACTGAACTCATCCCATTTACATTCACTTTTATGATTATTAATTGTGGTTATTCTTTCCTCTAATGTATGTTATAGTCTCTACTGAATAGATGATCTTTCTGGTTCCTTTCAGAGGTAAGATTATATGAATCAGGCACCTAGGTGGACCGAGCTCAACTGATAGAGTACTGGACCTCGAGAAACACCAGAGTCCAAATCTAGCCTCAGACACTTAGTAGCTATGTGATTTTGGGGAAATCGCTTAACCTCTCTAACTCAGTTTCTGATAATAACAGCACTTACTTCCTAGGGTTGTTGTGAGGATCAGATGAGATGATATTTGTAAAGGTCTTAGCACAGTATCTGGCACACAGTAGGTACTGTGTTCCTCCTGGATTAGCATAGTGGCACATAGTAGGCACTTGTTTCCTTCCTTTTTCAAGAGATTTGTGTGTGTGTGTGTGTGTGTGTGTGTGTATAAGCAAACTTCCTAGATGCCCTCGAAACTTTGAGGATGGCACACTTTTTTTTTTTTTTTGCATTTTTAGTACTAGTTGATAAGTATTTAAAGATTGATATCTTGATTTTCCTTTGAAAGGCAGATGACAACACAAAGGGCAATGGAAACCTACATAATGGGGGTAAATAGATGAAATATTCTGCCAAGGATGACCTGGACATAAGAAGTATCATAAAAGATGTTATAGAGGAAGTATATGATTAGGAGGAGTGGACCAGGAATGTAGTGATGAGAATCAACAGATTGAAAGTGTGGGTTATCCTTAAGGTACTGAAGGAATAAAAGGAAGGAAGTTTTTCAGTCAATTAAGTAGATTCTTTTATGGAGGAATTTTAGGTTAAAAGATTGAGAAGATTAGTACAAGATGATAAGATATTGTAGGGGTTGTGATCCACATTGGTTGATGGAGTAATGACTCCACTAAAATGACGGGTAGAAAAATTCATCCTGCCTTTATTAAGTGTTTGCTCATAAGCCAGACACTGTGCTTGACATTTGGGATAGAGAGTCAAAAAGAAAAAGCGCCCTGTTCTTAAGGAACTTACCTTATATTGAGGATAGGGAACAATATGTACCAAAAGTAATTTCAGGTAGAGGTGGAACAGGGAAGAAAGGAGTAGCATTGGGAGAGGAGTGGGAGAAATCAGAAAAAAGCATTTACAGAAGATAGCATTTGAGATGAGCCTTGAAGGGTTCTATTGGTTCCAAAATGAAAAAGTAAGGAAGGCTAGCTTTCCAGGCAAAAGGGACAGCCAGCCTATGCAAAGACATGGTGGCAGGAGATGGATTTATTTTTTTGTCTTGTAAACAGTAGGTATGTTAGTTATCAAAGTGAGAATTTGACTCTGAAATTTGAGGAATTCAGTCTACATGAAAATGAAATGCTTCTACCTCATCTAGTCTTGTGGAAGTTAAAAAGTTTTTGTTTTGTTTTTTTAATTTTGTTATTTGGTCTTTTTATTTTTTAATGTATTGCTGGCCCTTTCGTTTTCAATGTTTCTGTTTTAGTATTACTTAGTATTAGAGAGTATTAGAGAGTTACTGGCATTCTACTGGCATTCATTAATCACAGCACTGGAACACTTAAGTGGTTAATAAGAAAGGGCACATCACAGAATATGCTGAAGAGTTATACATTTTGCTTCAAGTGTTTAAGTGTCTCCTGAATGAATTGCTTTATTAATTTAGGGTTGTGGGTTTTTCCTCAAAGGGGTAATTAATTTGCTGTGAATTCTATTTTTAGTACTAATAAGTATTCTCTTTTCTTTTGCAGGTTCTTTCTATCTTGTATGATAAGCAAAAATGTCAGAGGATATAAGGAAAAGGTTTGAGTTTCCTAATTCCCTTATCCAGTCACAGGTAATTATCTTGTTAGCAGCCTGTAAATTTCACTGTCATGTTAATAAAACTTCTGAATTTCTGACTTTTAACTAGTTTTGCCCTGCTTATGAACATTTCTTTTAAAAAAAAATAAAAAGCCAAAACCAAAGTCATGAGATAATTCATTAGAAATGTACTACCTAAGGAAATAATTACCTTAAAAAGATCACTTTCCTTGGACTCTTTTGTTATATCACAATTTCCTTCTTAACCCACTACAACCTTGATTAATTCACATTTATTCCAAATAGGCTTTTTTTTTTTTTACATTTTTGTTCTAATTAAATAATAAGTAGCTATTTATTGGTGACTTTTTCTTTTTCAAAAAAACAACTTCAATGGTATATCCAGAACTGAGTTCAGATTTATCTTAATGTCTTATATTCTATATTTGTGATTATACAAAAAGAATTCATTTTCAAAATGATCCTTTTTGAGACCATGTGCAGTGTTTTACTGGTCCTAGGTGACATATTTTCTTCTCTGTGAGGTCTTTTATTCCCACCTGTTCTCTCTCTGAAGTTCTTTCTGATTTTCTTCAGATGGGGGTGTAGGTTACACTTGTCTTCCTACTCTGCTGCCTCCATAACAAGCATGCAGCCCTTTTCAGATTTTCTAAAGGTTGTTTCTAGTTACCATAAGTAAATGAACAAATATAAAATAGTAAAACGTTGAGGAAGTAAAAGAAATCTTTAAGGCCTGTGATGGTAATCTAAATAGGGCCTAGATCCTTTTCACTGACCCATCTCTTTGTTCTGGCTTAGGAGTTAGCCTTCTTGTAAAGGAATCAAAAGTATAAGGAGAGAAAAACTTTGTTGGTGCATTTCTTATCCCAAATTAAGTAAAATTTAGCCCAGATGCAACTTATGGAATGCCCAGATTTTGTTCTGTTTTGCTGTTGTTCATTTGTTTTTTATTATTTTGGAAATAGTACAACTATGCAAACTTTTATTTCCTTTTTATTTATTTTATCTTTATTTGTTCTTAGGCATTGCCATAATAAGAGCTTTAAAAATGTTTGTTGTTTTAAAAAAATACAGTGTTGTCACTTCTTAATGACTGCCCCTCTTCCCTGCCTTCACCCCTGTGGTATCATTCCTTATATAGAAAAGTACAATAAACAATAAATATACATATTGGCCATAGCTAACAGTATCTGCCTCATTGCACACCTAGAATCCTCTGCTAAGAAGAAAAAAATCACACTCTCATCAGTCTTCTGAAGCCATAATTGGTCAGAGGATTTCTCAAAATTCTAATGTCTTTCATTGTTGTTCTATTTAATATTATGACTATTGTGTAAATTGTTTTTCTGGTTCTTCTCAGTAACATTCAGACAAGGCTTCCCAGGTTTTCTGTGAATTCATCCCTTTCATCCTTTCTTATGGTACAGTGATATTCCCTATTACATTCACACACAACAGTTTATTCAGCTTCCCGATTGATAGGTTCCCAAATTGTTTCCAGTTCTTTGCTAAAATACAAAAAGTACTGTTTTAAGTATTTTTCTGTGTGTGGCTCCTTTCTCTCTATTTTTGATCTTTTCTGGAATATTCCTAGTAGTGGTATCACTGGGGTAAAGGGAATATACAGCTTGGTGACTTTTGCAATATAGCTACAAGTTGCTTATCAGAATGGTTGGACCATTTCACGCCACCAACACAAGTATGTTAATTTTGCTATCCTCCCACATCTCCAACAAGTCATAATTTTTTTTTATTTGCCCAGTTTGCCAATCTGATAGTTTTGAAGTGGAACCTCATATATATTTTAAATTTGCATTTGTTATTATAAATGATTTTGAACATTTTTTTATGATTGTGGATATTTGCCTTTCTTCTCTTAAGAACTCTCTGTACATATCTTTTGATCTACTATTAGAGAATATATCAATTCCTTACATATCCTAGATACCTTCCTTTATCAGAGGTACTTGCAGCATTCTCTTCAATCAACACCTTCTCTTATGACATAAGCTGCACTGATTTTGTTATTGCAAAAACAAAACAAAACATGTAATCGGAAATTTTTTCTTTAAATAAATCTTTTGTGATCATATCTGTCCATTGTTTGGTTAAGAAGTCTCCCAGCCATGGCTTTGCATTCCCTCTTTTCCTATGATTTTTTTTTTTCTGATGTGAGCTGTTGTATTTAGGTCACAAATACATTTGAAGCTTATTATAGTATACAGTGTGAGATTTTGGTCTAAAGCTAATTCCTACCAATCTGTTTTCTAATTTCCCCAGAAATATTTGGTAAATAGGGAACTCTTTCTCCGTAGTTGGAGTTTTGGGGTTTATTGGATACTGTTATATTTGTTTGCTTCTAGGTTGTTGTTCTATTTGGTGTAATCCAGCCCAAGATTCTTTGACTCTCAACACTAAGGGGATTTGTGTTGATACCATTGGTAGGTCTAATGCATTTCAGCAAGCATTTATTAAGCACCTCCTGTATACTAGGCACTTGCGATGAAAAGACAAAAATGGAGTGAAAAAACTAAAACAAAACAGGCCTTTTCCTGACGAGCTAACATTCTGTTGAAGAGTTTAGATCTTTTTTTATTCTTAGTCCCATCTCTGATCTTGGGTTGTATTCTACTTCCTTTCTTTTTTTTTTTTTTTTTAAGGCAATTGGGGTTAAGTGACTTGCACAGGGTCACACAGCTAGTAAGTGTCAAGTGTTTGGTCTGAGGCCAAATTTGAACTCAGGTCCTTCTGACTTCAGGGCCGATGCTCTATCCACCGTGCCAACTAGCTGCTCCTATTCTACTTCCTTTCTGCAGCAAAATTAGTATTAGATTTTTCCTTGGTCCTTGACTTCCTAAATGGAAGAAAGTGATTCCCTATCAGTCTCTAGAAATTCCTCTTCGAGTGTCAGTTCCTACTTCATATCTGCCTCCTTTTGCTTCTTTCTCAGAAGGCTTAATGGTTTTGCACTTGGAAGTCTTAAATTCTCCCGTGACCCCTTTCTGTCTTGTTTGGTTTGTTTAAAGTTGTTGTTCAGCCTTGTCTGACTCTTTGTGACCTCATTTTGGGTTTTCTTGGCAAAGATACTGGAGTAGTTTGTCACTTCCTTCTCATTTTTACAGATGGAGGAAACTGGGGCAAACAGGGTTAAATGCCTTTCCAGGATCACCCAGCTAGGAAGTGTCTGAGGCCAGATTTGAACTCAGGAAGATGAGTCTTCCTGACTCCCAGGCCTGGCACCCCCTAGCTGCCCTTTAAACTCATATAGAAATGAGGACCACTAAACTGGACATAAGGGTCTTTGCAGGCCATATATTGACTTATAAAATAATATATTAACATTATCTTTGTTTTATTGTATTTTTGTTTACTTTGTTAAATATTTTCCAATTACATTTTAATCTGGTTTGGGCCACACTAGGGAGTCTCAAGGCCACAGGTGACTTGTGGGCAGTGTGTTTGTTGTCTCTGGTCTGAAGTGATTTTACTAGGCTAGTTATACCCTTATCTGAAACATGACTTTTTTTCCCCTGTAGTTCTGATAATTAATTAGATAATAATAGCTAACATTTATATGGCCCTTACTCTGAAGCAGACACCAAGTGTTTTACAATTATAATTTCATTTGATCCTCAGTAATTTTTGTAAGCTGTTGTTATTATCATCTCTATTTTACAGATGAGGAAACTGAGACAGAGGTGAAGTAACTTGGCTAGGGTTACACAGCTAGGTAGTATTTGAGTCTGGATTTGAACTTTAGGGTTTAGGTTTTCCAGGCTGGGTGCTGTATTGACTTTGCTACCTAACTTAGCCTTTGGATCTAGTCCCTTGGGGCCATTTAGCTTTCATTTTGAGTACCATTAACACTGGAACTTTCATTATATTGATTCTTTTGCCAGCATAGGATTTTTGCCTTTTCTTCTTTTAAAGCTTAACTCTTCTCTTTAGTGCTTCCATTAAATTCTTGTTTCCTGTCTGAGGAGTGAGATGGCATATGTTTTGGGATAAAAGATGTGCTTAGTTTCCTGACTAAGATTCATAATTTTCACGACATTTTTTGGTTCTGTCCAAAGCTGTGCCTACAGGTACCTGCATAATTCTTAAATTTTCCTGTCCTCTTCCCTTGAATTCAGTCCCTTTAAGTTACAATAGAGAAATACTTTACCCATGCCCTAACAGTTAACAGTAAGAAAGGGGCTGTGGTCACATTCTGAGATCACTAAAAAGTCTTTGGATCTTACATAATTGACAAATTGAATTAAGATCATGATATTACATTTGCCGAAAAAGGAAAATATGCTAACATTTTAGAAAGATTTACCAGAATAATTATCTATACTCCTTAGGTTCTCATGTTCTATAAACCCTGACTCCAGTAGAAAGCAAACAGGAAGGAAGGCCAACCTGAGTCAGGTAGCCTGGCCCTCATTAGTGTAGTCATAGCTGGGTAGTAGTGTCACACAGTTATTGAGTGGTATGTGTCTGAGGCTGGATTTGAACTCAGGTCCTCTTCACTCCAGAGCCAGTGCTCTTATCCATTGCACCACCTAGCTGTCCCTCCAAATTTTTTTGATTGTGAACTTCTATCAGTAAAACACTGTTAAACACACACCCTTAATATATATATATTTACTTATTTGTGGATTATATAATCTAGTACTCTACTAATTATGGATACTATAAAACACAGAGAAATAGAAATTTTGAAAGGATGAGATAGAGAAAAAATAACATTTTATGCTTGAATCATTAGAGAGTGATTGGAGTTTATTGAATAAGAGAATGATGTAATTTGACTTGTGCTTTAGAAAGGTCACTTTGGCATCTGTGTGGAAGATACACTGGAGAAGGGAAACACCTGAGTTAGGGGGATTAAATAGGAAGCTATTGCAATAGTCCAGGTAGGAGGTGCTGAGGGCTGTGAAAGTAGAGAGAGGACAGATCAAAGAGATAGGGAGGTAGAAAGATTGGCATACTGCCTGTGGGAGGTGAGGGAGAGTGAGGAGTCAAAGATGATACAAAATGAAAAGAAGGAAGGCCAACCTTCTAGTCATTGCCCCAAAGTCCAGAGCTTTCCTTTAGAGAGGTGTCTACCAAAACCACAATCTAGGTCTAGGACATTGGAGGTAGATTGAGGCATGGAAAGGGATGGGCAGCCTCTTTCTAGTGATTGATACCTGCACAGCTGACATTTTGTATTGAAGTCTTGATGCAAAGTATTTGCAAAAAGACTCCTATAAAAATAATTATAGATTATACACTAACCTCAATTACAGAGGTAGAAGCATTCTGTGAAGAATTTGAGAAAATGCTCTAAATTAGAGCTTCTTAAACTGTGGGTCACTAAAGGTTGAGACCCACAGTTTAAGAAGTGCTGAAGGTGTCTCAAGTGGAAAAAGTTTAAGAAGACCTGCTCTAAATTAAATCAGTATATGTACTCAGATATTTGGTGACTTCAGTGTAAAATTTGGAAAAGATGAAGATAGAGGGAAGTATATGGAAAGGCATGACTGAGGAAGAATGAATGAGAGGCTTGTAGATTACACAAGAAGTCTCATGCCTTTTATATCACGAACACTTTCTTGCAGAAGAGTTGATATTGAACACCCAATAGCATAGCATCACCACCCGCCCCACGCTCTCTCTGCTGATTGATTATGTTTGAACTCTCAGGAAAAGACTTGTTATTGGGGCAGCTATGTGGCACAGTGGATAGAGCTCTGGTCTTGGAGTCAGGAGGACATGATTTCAAATCCAGCCTCAGACACTTGACACTTACTAGCTGTGTGATCTGGGCAAGTAACTTAACCCTGACTGCCTCACCAAAAAGTGAAAAAAGAAAAGAAAAGGCTTGTTACTGATTTGGGTTTATCCCTGAGTCAGCTGTCTATGTAGTCAGACAACTGACTTGTCAGAAGTAAGATCAGAATTAGTAACAGGCAATAAGAAATAAAAAAACAAGTGAGGAAAAAAGATTTTTAACAATTTAATCCAGAATTAAGTAGCAATTGACTGTTAAAAATGGGAAGTGGATAAGGAGACCAAAAAACCCCCAAAGCTTTTTAAATAATAGCCAGTATTTATGTAGGGTTTTGAGGTTTGCAAAGCATTTTTCATATGTCATTTAATCCTGTTAAAGATTATTATTATTATTATCCACATTTTGCAGATGGGAAACTGAAGTTGATGACATTAAATGACTTGCCCAGAGTCAGACCTAGTAAAAATGTAATACAGAATTTAAACTCAGTTCTTCTTAATGCCAAATCTAGCATTCCATCCACTGTACCTCCTAGCTGCCCATGCTTATTAGGCAGCAAACATATGACTGTTGCTGGTTTGTTGCCAAAGGCTATACAGGGTTAGAATATAAGTTTGTGAAATTTTGTGGGGAAGACTAATGGATGATTGTGAGCAGTAGCATTTCAAAAAGCAGACAGAAGCAGTACAGGCAAAACCAGCACAAAGATAGGCTGGCAAGACATCCAACTCAGCAAAGACATCCTAAATACATTTAAGTACAAAAATGAATGGAGAATAAAAAACAAATGGAAAATGGAAGAAATGTGTAAAAATGACAGTAATCTTTTTTTTTTCCACCAAAGACAGTGGTAACACTATAACATCACAGATCCAGATGTGCTTATTGGGAGATAGGAATGATACTAAAGAGAAAGACTATTGGAAAAGTAGCTGGCATTGACCGTGTATACATATATATATGTGTATATATATATATATATATACATATAAAGAAGATCATTCTGGATGCCTCACAGTTGTGAGGGTGTTGAGGGACTGATACATGAGATATCTAAAGAAGGGAGACAGTAAAGATATAGGTAATAATTCTCAGGCCTTAGTAATATGGAAAAAAGGTGAGGAAGAGAACAGTAATAACTACTGACCTATATTTCTTTTTTTTTTCCCTGACCTATATTTCTCCTACTCTACCAGCTATACAGAATCATTAGGAGTCATCTTTATAAAGGGAGGGCATCATCCATGAAGATGTTAGCACAGGACAAGTAGGCTTTCATGAATAGTACTTTAAAATGGACCACATCTTTATCATATCGTGAATAATTGAAAGATGTAGAGACTGTGAGCCCCACTATATTTATTGTTTGTTGGTCATGGAAAAAAATTTTATTTGGCAGAATAAAACACTGCATTATAAAGTTTTTCAACAGTGTCTCCCCTATGTAAATCAAAATCATTCAAGATTCCTTTAAAGACCTAACAAGAGAAATACAATCAGTGATTCTAGATCAGAAAAATCAGGCAAGGAATAAAACATCGTGATGTATACTCAGCAAAGAAATATGATCATTGATTCTCTGATCATAAAAATTAGGCAAGGAATAAAACATGGGGATGTATGTTCACAAAGGTGTCCATCATTCTGATGGAAGAGATTTAGTGCAAAGTAGTATTGAGGAGGAATTCCGTGAGAAGGGGTGAAGGTCTCCAGATTCTCCTATTTGCAGATGACACCACTGATTGTATTTAGTCCTTTTCGGTGCAGACCTCTTAGATCTTAAATCACTTAAAGTAATTTGGCCTGAGCATCTGCATTGGAAAGTCCTAGTTGACAAAAGAATGTCTGTTTCCCAGTTTACAATATGTATTCGGATGGACAGCATATGAGAGTTTGTACATCAGTTTGTAAAACTGGGACAGACAGGACAGTTGGATAACAATTTGAGTTGAGGATTTGAACAAGAGGAGAAGAGCAGGCTAGATTACCCTTGGAACATTGCAAAGCTCCTTCAGGGACACCATGCTTATTATGAAAGCAAAGGTTCAGCTTTTTAATAACATTCTACCACTGTTGCTGTATGGCAGCAAGAAATGGAATGTAACTGTCTCTGTAGAGTTAAAATTAATATCCCAGAGGCAATGGAAAGAAGCCTAGTAAATATGAGCAGGCTGCAACATGACCAGTGAAGAATTTTGAAGAACGAGAGTAAAAGATATCCTTGAGGAATTGTGCACTAGTAAGAGAAGATGGACTTATGGGATGTCAAGGGCAAAGGACAGCAGATGCAGAGCCATAGTACTCTGCTGGTATCTGCAGGGAGAATTGAAGAAAGCCTCTAGAATGTAGGGTAGAACCTTTGAAATGCTTCTTTTAGTCCATAAACTAAAAATAAAATAAATCAATGTGGAAAAAAAAGAAAGATATGCTCAAGAATTGCAAAGGATGGGTAGTCATGGATGGGGTGATCTGCATCCTTGGAAGGAACTTTCAAATTGATGAGATCATAGACCCATTTGGAGATTTGAGTTCTTTAATTCTGGTTTTATTTTTTAGTCTTGTGATCTTGCCTGATATCTGTCCAATCCAATCTAAGAAGCCTTTCTCCCTCTCCCAATTAAAGAAGCATTTAGTGACAAGCGTTGTGCTTAGAGTTAGATTACACAAAAACAAAAATGAAAACAGTACCTGCCTTCAGCTTTCTATTTTCTAGTAGTCCTTCAGACAGCTCCCAAAGTAATATTTTTTAATCTGCAGATCATAACTCCTGTTCAAAAACTTTCAGTTGTTCCCCATTACCTATGGAGTAAAAAAAAGAGGCAGACTTCAGAATTTTGGCATTCAAAACTTTCTGTGTCTTGGTTTTCAGCCTTATTTCACACTCCTACTCTTCCTGCAGTCTACCTCCCCATCAGTAGCCTCTTTACCCTGGGCATGTCTCCATGTGGTCTTCTCTTTGATGAGTTCTTGGCCTAGAATTCCATTTTTTTAAGGTTCCTAGGCCACGCCAGCCTCACTCGTGGCTCCATTCCTCACTTTCTGTGCTTCTCCACTTTGCTGACATAGTTGAGATGGCCCTTTTGCCCTCTCTTCTGATTCATAAGTCCCTGGTTCAGACCACTGTTTGAGGAGGGCCAGGCCATGCTTATTTCACTGTTCGTTCGATTCCTCACTTTCTTCCTATCTTCTCCTGCCATGCTTCCTACTTTCCAGCTCCCCTCTTCCCTCATTAGAATGTAAGATCCTTTAGGAGAGATACTGTCCTTTTTGGTTGTGTTTGTATCCCTTTTGCTTAGCACAGTGACTAGAACTGTGTAAGTGTGTAATATACACTTAGCATAGTAAATGTGTAACAAATCTGTTCCTCCTTCCTTCCTTCCTTCCTTCCTTCCTTCTTCCCTGAGATGAAAGTAATCTTTTTGCACATTTATCATAATATTTTATCTGGACTTCTCCTTTACACTTACCGAATTCTGCCTTGTATCATACTTACCATAGATGCTTTTATCTGCCCCTCTTCCCCCTCCCCCCCAGTAGATTCTGTGTTGGAAGTGATGACTGATTTCTGATTTTTCACCTTTGACTCCCCAGTGACTATCATGGTATCTTGCAGTTAGGGTACACAGTGTTTATTGTAATGAATTGACTCACCGGTTCAAGTATATGTTGGCTTAAGATCCAAATAAGTGAGGCCATTTTTGGACAGTTTTAGCATGGGCAGAATAAAATGAAAGGGCTTAAAACCATACTACATCATGACAACTCTTAGTAATACTTAAAAGAGGAGATATTTATCGACAAGATGGATGCAGTGTATGTTACTGGTTTTGTGATGGCAGATACATTTTACAATATTCTTTCTAACCCTAATGATAATAATTACAACACAGCACTTCAATAGTTTTAAAGTGCTTTACAGGGGATGTGGGAAAATCGGGACACTAATAAACTGTTGATGGAGTTGTGAACTGATGCAACCATTCTGGAGAGCAATTTGGAACTATGCCCAGAGGGCTATAGAACTGTACATACCCTTTGATCCAGCAATAGCACTACTAGGTCTATATCCCAGAAACATCCAAAAAAAAGGGGGAAAGGACCTGTTTGTGTAAAAATATTTATAGCAGCTCTTTTTGTGGTAGCTAAGAATTAGAAATGGAAGAAATGCCCATCAATTGAGGAGTGGCTGTGGTATATGATTGTAATGGAATATTATTGTGCTCTAAGAAATGATAAGCAGAATGATTTCAGAAAAACCTGGAAAGACTTATATGAACTTATGCATAGCGAAGTGAACAGAACCAGGAAAACAGTGTACACAGTAACACAATATTGTTTGATGAAGAATTGTGAATGACTTGGCTATTCTCATCAATACAATGATTAAAGACAATCCCAAAGGACTAATGATGAAACATACTATCTGCCTCCAGAGAAAGAACTGATAGTGTTTGAAAACAGACTGAAGCATGCTATTTTTCACTTACTTTCTTTCATTCTTCTTCTTTTATGTGAGTCTTCTTATACAAAATGACTAATATGGAAATGTTTTACTTAATTGAACATGTATAACCTATATCTGATTGATTATCATCTCAGGGAGGGGGGAATGGAGGGAGGGGTAGAATTTGGAACTCAAAACTTTAAATAAAAATGCTAAAAATTGGAAAAAATAAAAATAAAAGAGTTAAAAAAGTGCTTTACATAGATTACATGATTCAAGCCTCACAATAGTCCCATGAAGTGGGTACTATGGGTAGTAGTATACCCATTTTATAGATGAAGAAACTGAGGTTCAGAAAGGTAAATTGACTTGTTTATGTAAACTAATCCTCAATGTGTCAGGTGCTATTTGAAGTCTGATTCTATGTCCAGTACTACACTATATCTTTTGGTGTTATCTTCAGGTCAGAAGGACACTTGGAAAGAACCTCTTTGTTAATTAGATTTATCTGTTTGTTTTCTAGGCTGTCAGTCACCTTATCGCTGCAGTTTTGAAGGAAAATAGTTTGTCTGAAAAGATCAGCCAATCTACAAACCAGGTCTGTGTTGAACTTTGTTTCATATTTTAGTTCTTTCATTGGTCTGTCTAGTTCTGCTGTGTCCCTTGCTCCTCAGAGCAATGTTTTAGGCAAATCTTTAAGACTATTTAGGTTGCAGAGAAGGTGCCAACTTCCATTAGTAGAAAGTTTACTTACTCAGGAGATACCTATACAAATGAAATCACAGGTTTAGTCCTTATCCCTATTCTTATCCCCTCCCCTCCCCTCCTGGAACTTGCATTATGATAAGCAGTATACAAGATGGCACAATGCACGCAGGTGAATTACATCTGGATGGAAATTGTATGTGGGCTGTTCATTACACATCCCTTGGAAATGTTCTTTGGATTTCAGACTCCTGCTTTGAATCTTTTGTGGGAGAAGTGTTGCAGTGACAATGTCGTGGTTCGAACTGCCTGCTGCGAGGGTCTGGTGGCACTTGTGGTACAGAATCATGCCGAATTCACCTACGTTCTTAATGGGATACTCAATCTTATTCCTTCAACCAGGTATTCTTTCTCTGTCATTGATTCCTTAAGCTCCATATTGTGATTATTCAAGAAAAAGATGCTGGTTCATATTAAATCTGGACATATACTGACCGTTTCTCTTTTTTTCCCCCTTCCTTTGCTGACAGATGTGTAGATTTGATATCTTTTTTAGTAGAACTTCATTAATTTGCTACACAGTGTTGGAATTTGTGATTAGTGGAGAGGGGCTTGGGCTAAATTTTCTAATTGTGAGAGCTATAAGAAAATATTTTTTTGTTTGTTTGTTTGTTTTTTGCTAGGCAGTGGGATTAAGTGACTTGCCCAGGGTCACACAGCTAGTAAGTGTTATGTGTCCGAGGCTGGATTTCAACTCAGGTCCTCCTGAATCCAGGGTTGGTGCTCTATCCACTGCGCCACCTAGCTACCCCAAGAAAAAATTTTTTTTCTGAATAAAAAACATACATGAAATTACAACAAGACTCAATCACTTAAAAAGCATTTATGTACGCATTTGCCAGATATTTTATATCTAGGGATAAAGGAATAATAAAAATAGTCCCTGCCCTCAAAGAACTTAACATTTTTTTTTTTAGAATCACCTGCAGTTTTGTTTCTTTGGAGATCATGATGATCCATGACTCATTGCCATATAGCATCTTTGTTTTTGTTTTGTTTTTGGTTGGGCAATGGGGTTAAGTGACTTGCCCAGGGTCACACAGCTAGTAAGTGTTATGTATCTGAGGTCAGATTTGAACTCAGGTCCTCCTGACTCCAGGACCGGTGCTCTATCCACTGTGCCACTTAGCTGCCCCCAGGAACTTACATTCTAATGGGAGATACAACATTTGAATAACTAAGTATATGTAAGCGACGTACTTAGAAATAGTCTACTTGCAAGTTTGAAAATCTTGTATTGCTATATATGTTCAAAAAATTATGGTAATTATAAATGATTCTTTGCTGTTTCATCAAAGTCATTGCTTTGTTTAGCCACACCTTGTCAACCATTGGTATTTCTGAAAGCATTAGAAAGCAATAATGATAATAATAACTGATCTTTGTAGACTTAAAGTTTGCACAGGATGTTATATATATTTTGTCTGAGCCTCACAATAACCCTGTAGTTTATATACTATGTGCGTAATCCTCATTTTACAGACGATGAATCTGAGTCTCACAGAGGTTGTGACTTGCCCAGGGTTGAAAGGTAGTAAGTCTGGACTTAAACTCAGGTATCTTAACCCCAAGACTAGCATACTCAAAATAACATAATATTTCTTTGAAAATGTACTATAGGGGCAGCTAGGTGGCACAGTGGATAGAGCACTGGCCCTGGAGTCAGGAGGACCTGAGTTCAAATGTGACCTCAGACACTTGACACTTACTAGCTGTATGACCCTGGGCAAGTCACTTAACCCCATTGCCTAGCAAAAAACAAAGAAACAAAACAACAACAAAAAAAGAAAGTATACTGTAATTCCAAGTGGTTTTCTTTCTGATTGTTCCACTTTAATATGGTTTTGTGGTGTGTGTTTGTTCATGTGAAATGTATAACACCTCCCAAGTTATGAAGTAGTTATACATTGTATTAATGGAAGGAATACCCATAGCAGTGAAACATGTGGTATTGAGACGAAATACAGATACTCATACTAGAGCTTTAAGTTTCCAAAGCACTTTACAAATACTCACAACAACCTTGGGAGGTAGGTGCTATTGTGATCCTCATTTTAGAGTTGAAGAGACTGAGTCCAACAGAGTCTTAATGACTTGCCCAGGGTCACAGAGCTGGTAAGGCACTGAGGCAGGATTTGAACACTGCTCTTTCTGACTCTAGTACCAGTTCACTAGTACTCTGAGAGTAATGGGATCTCAGTACTTGAAGAAACTTCAGGGTAATATCTGCTCCGTGCCCTTCTGTTGATCAGAAACTAAATTCTGACGCATCTGAAAGAAAACCCTCAAGGAAAGAAAGTTGCTGGTCAGTTGATCAAGGTGTAAGTCCCGGTGCTAACTAAGCATGGGGTCCATAAAGAAGAAACATGAAATGACCTTTATCCTATTGAAGCTTCTGTTCCAGGGAAGGGAGACAACGTACACAAATCAGTAGATCCAGGATGTATGCCAAGTGAATGAAGTGTGGTTTGGGGAGGCAGTGTTCTTGCAAGCTGAGGGGACCCAGAAAGCATCGTAGTGAAGGTGATACTTGGAATAAGTCTTGAAGTGTTTCTGAGAGGTTTAGGTGAGGAGAGAGTGAATGTATTTCAAGCATTTGGGACCGTCAGTGTAGAGGGATGGAGATGAGAGATGGAGTGTTATATATGAAAAAGTGGCTTGGCCTGTATGACTCCAACATGGACCTCGAGGAGGCAATTAAGTGAAAGAAGATTGGAAACCTAGGAAGAGTCTAAGTTGTCAAACTGAGGAAGGTAAACTTTGATCATTTGAGCCTAGATTTGGTTCTTGAGGCAATATGGAATGAGAGAGGTGCGTGTGATTTCCGAATCTTGTTTTAGGACAACTGCTTTCACTGCTGAGTGAAGGATAGATTGTAATGAAGAGAGATTTGAGCTAGGGAGACCAAAAAGAAGGCTATTTCAGTAAAGTAAGCATGTTGTAGGAGTTTAATGATTAGTAGGAACAGAAAAGCCTTCTCTTTTAATCTCTTTTCATAGGATGCCTAAGATAAGAGTCACCCCACATGTACAAATTGTCCCTCACACAAAAGTGAAGAGTTCAATTGACCCTACTGAACAGTTGGCTAATATTTTTGAATCACTTGGAAGATAAAGGGTGCTGTATACCAGTTGTCCTCAGTCAGAGCTACTTGGTTGTTCTCACAGTTTTTCGTCCCCCTCTAAAGTTGCACTGGTTGTATGGTGCTGATTTGGTCTTCTGGCCTGTTCACCTGAAATTGTGTTGTTATTATTTATTATTAACAAGAGAAGAGTGTTAGAGGTGACCATGTATGTTAAAGGTCTGCTACTAGAAAGAAAACCAGTTATGAAAAGTCCAACTGTATTGTAAGTATACAACTTAATATTGTGTAGAATATTAAAAGTAATTAAATAATTATTGTCAATATAATGGTGTAAAAGGGCACAGGGTTTAATAATAATGACAACAATAGTAACAATGATAATTGCTAGCATTTATATAACACCTAGTATCTGCCAAGCACTGTGAGAATACAAATATTATCTCATTTTATTCTTGCAACAACTCTAGGAGGTAGGTGCTGTTGTTGTCTCTGTTTTATAGGTGAGCAAACTAAGGCTCAGAGAGTTTAAGTGACTTGCTTAGGGTCCCCCAGCTAGTTAGTGTTTGAGACCACATTTTAACACAGGTTTTCTTGGCTCCAGGCCCAGCATTCTGTCCGCTGCTACCTAGCTACCCCTAAGGAGTGTAACTCTCCCACGTATATGCTCTTGCAGTGATCTAAAAAGGGCATCAGATTGAAAAATGACTAAGAAATCCAAAGAGAAACATTAGCAAGCTTCTGAATCTGGTTTAGGGTTACACAAAAAAGATAGAAGCCACAGCCCTGGAAGAGAGGGACTGCTAAGAAACCCAGCATGAATCTGGATGAACTGGTCAGATCAAAGTAACACCATGACCCTAGGAGGAATGGGAGCTTTATAGGTAATGAAAGACAATGATAGTACCTAGACCAGAGATATCCAACTAAGTAGTTCTAACTGGGGACTCCTAAGTTTGCAAACACTTTTTAAAAATAAAAGTCTTTTATTTTTTCCAATTACATTTAAAGAAAATTTTAACATTCGTTTAAAAAAATTTTTTGAGTTCCAAATTTTCTCTCTCCCTTCTTTGCCTCTCCTTTCCCTAAGACGGTAGACAATTAGATGTAGATTTTATATATATACAGTCATGTAAAACACATTTCCATTTTAGTCATGTTGTGAAAGATGTAATAGACCAAAAGAAAAAAAACCACAAAAAAAAATGGAGTGTGCTTTGATTTGCATTTAGACTCCATCAGTTCTTTCTCTGGATGTAAATAGCATTTTTCCTCAAGAAATACTGCAAGTAGCCATAAAGAGAGAGTTGAAATACCAAGGATCCACAATTGGGGTGACACAAGACTGCAGAAGTCATAAGGAGCAAGAGTAAATCTTAGATACAATAATGAAAAAGCATTATTAAAGACTTAGAATCAAGAATAACTTATCTTGCAAGACTGGTTATGATCTTACCGAGGGGGGAAAATACATCTTCAGTGGAATAGAGGACTGTTAGGTTTTCTTGATGAAAACAAAAATAAAAACAGAGTTTAATAGAAACTTTGCAGTTTAAATACAGGAGTCAAGAGAAACCTGAAAAGGTAAATTCATTTGGACAATGGAATTTGAGAAGCAATGATGGAATGCTTATAATCTAATAGGGGGAGAAAGAGAGAAGTGACCCTTCAGACTTCTAATCCCTTCCAGGAGCCAAAGGTTTTAAAATAAGACAGAGGGCTGGGGTATTTTTGTTCTCTGTTGATGGTCTTAAGGTAGGAAAGAAAAAGAAGGGAAAAGAAACATACTCCCCAAAGTGATTAGAGGTAGAGGAAGTGACCCTTGTATACCAAATTATTTCAAACAGTGTTTTTGTAGTTGCAAAAAAAAAAGAAAGAAAGAAAAAGAAAATAGGGAAACTAAGAAGACAAGGTATTTTCAGTTAGAAAACACCAAATCATGGTATGTGAATGTAATAATAGTGACAGACAACAACTAGCATTTGTATATGTATCTTTATATGTTATTATTTACTATATTGCACATTTATACAATGTTCTATTAATAGCAACAGTAGCATTTATATATGTATAGTGCTTTAAGGTTGCAAAGTGCTTTACTTATTTGATCTTTGTAGCAACCTAGGAAGGTAGGGGTTATTATCCTGCTTTTATTGGTGAGGAAACTGATGCAGATATGAGGTTAAGTTACTTACCTAGGTAAAATAGATACTAAGGGTCTGAAGTCAGATTTGAATTCAAGTTTTATTGTATGCAATCAAATGCTGTATCTACTGTGCCATATTGTGTGTAGGAAATGATGAAAGGGACAGTTTCAGAAAAACCTCCGAAGACTTGTATGGGAGTAAAGGGAGCAGAACTAGGACAACAATATATTAACAGTAATATTATAAAGAAAAACAAGTTGGAAAAATTTAAAAACTGTAATCAGCTCAATGTTTATTCAGGATTTTAGAGGAGTGACCATAAAGCATGTTACCCATCTCTTTCCAAAGGCACAATGAACTCAAGATGAAGACTTAGATATGAATTTGTGGACATGGCCAATGTGGGAATTTGTTTTGCTAAACTATGCATATTTGTTAAATTTGGGGTGGGGGGCAAAGAGGTGACACAGAGGAAAGAAAGTAAATGCTTGTTAGTTGAATAAAATGTGTTTTTTTTTTAATGAGCAAGTATAGAGTATGAGATAAATGAAGAAGAAGAGGGTACTATCTGTTATGTCTCATAATTAGGATGGGTGAGAAGAACATAAAAATGGAGAGGAAGGAGAGAGTAGCATCACATGAGTCTAACTTATCCCTTCAACAAGCATTTTTTACGTACGTACCTACGCTATGCTAAGTACTAAATTTACACAGAAAGGCAAAAATACAGTTCCTGTTCTAAAAGAACTCATGTTCTAATGGAGGAGACAGCATACTAACAACTATATATATCTAAAACACATAAGCCGAGTAGGTGGAAAGTAATCTTAGCAGGGGGGGACGCTTGGAAAGGCCTCCTGCAGAAGGTGAAATTTGAGCTGATTCTTGACGGAAACTAGGAATACCAGCAGGTAGAAATGAGGAAGGAGACCATGCTAGGCAAATGGAATAACTGTTGATCGAGTATGGAATGGCGAGCTGGAGTGTCATGTGTATGAAATTGCAAGAATATACCAGATAAAGTTGGGTTGAACAGATACACACACATGCACATGTACATGTACATGCACATGCGCACAAATAAAGGGTTTGGTATAGTAATATATTAAATTCAACAAGGGATTGTGTGTGGATAGGGAGTGAGTATAGAATGAGGAGTGAATTATAAATGAGAATTATAAGGGGCAAAAGTGTAAGAACTAGTGATTGGTTTCTGGGCAAAGGAAAGAAAGGAGGGGCATGTGTGGCACAATGTCTGGCACATGGGGGCACTTAATAAATGCTTGTTCCCAACTACAACTTACTAGTCTTTTATCTTTTTTTTTTTTTGGTTAGGCAATGGGGTTAAGTGACTTGCCCAGGGTCACACTACTAGTAAGTGTTATGTGTCTAAGGCTGGATTTGAACTCAGGTCCTCCTGAATCCAGGGCTGGTGCTCTATCCACTGCGCCACCTAGCTGCCCCAACTTACTAGTCTTAATAACATTTTTCCTTTTCACCACTTTTGTCTCTTTGTAAAGAATAGAGTGAAATGAAAAAAGAGGACAAAGTATAGGAAGGATAAGATTGAAGGAAAGACAATAATAATAACTGTGAACTCAAATTGGATGAACTAACCCATAAAATGGAGAAGCATAGTAGAATGAAATAGAAGGTAAAACCTGACATATTGTTTACATGAAACACATTTGAAACATAAATATTCACAAAGGGTAAAAATGAAAGACTGTAGAAAAATATATTGTGCTGTAGATGAACTCAAAAAAAGCAGCGATTAGCAATCATCTCAACCAATGGAAGCATAAAACAGACCTGGTTAAAAGATAAATAGGGGAAATACAATGAAATCCCCAACTATTAAAATATGTGTCTCTGTGTGTGTACATATAATAGTACTAATATTTCATTGTACTCCTTCAGGACCTTGACAAATCTAAGAAAAAAAATAAAAGATAGAATTTAAGTACATGAGTAGAACTTTTAAATAAATTAGATATGTTAACTTTCTGGAGGTTCCTGAATAGGAATAAAAAATAGTATGTATTTATGTATATGCATGTCTTTATACATATGTATATGTGTGTACATCAGCTGTGCATGATACCTTTACAGATTTTGAGCATGTGTCAAAGCATGAAAATCTCATAAGACAAATGGAGAAAAGCAGAAATATTTAGTATATCTTGTACTGCCACAACACAATAAATGTAATCAATACAGATCCTTTGAGGAAAAGATTCAATCTTAGAAGTAGAATAAATAATTTAATCCAGAAAACATGAGACCAGAGAACAAATCTTCAAAGTGAGAATTTCATTGAAGAAAAATATCAGGCTATCATATGTACCCAAATTTTTGCGATGTAGCCAAGGTAATCTTTAGGGAAAAAATGTATATTACTAAACACTTTCATCAGCTGATATTAACAAAAAGAAGTTATAACCAATAGTTGCATATGTTTTGTCTGACTATGCTAATTTGTTATAAGGGAGAGGGTTTTTTTTTTAAGTGGGCCATGGAAGATTGAGTGAAAGATGAGGGGCTAGTTTTAGCAAAACAAAAAGGAAAGAACTTAAGTGAAGCATTTGGATAAAAGGCACAGGAGAGAACAGAAATAAGTTGAGGTTAATTAGGCAAAGTGAGTCACTTCATATACTGAATATAAGTATATGTGAAAAAACTAAAAATAAACATACATTGTGAAATTCCTCATTTAATAGCTAATTCTTTTTCTATTTTTTTACATGTAGAAATACTCAGATTTTTGCTATCTGTCAAGTGCAAAATAAAAAAAAATAATCATTTAAAGAGAAATTCAAGTTTAAGAAACTACTTATCTAAAAAAGTATTGCTCTGAGAATTTTAAATCACCACATGTATGTAAAGCAGGAATGGCTTTTTTTTTTTCAATTCCTAGAGACTTCTTGGTAAGTTTTTTTTTTTGCCCTGTGTTTCCTGTCTCACCTTTTTAGCTTAGAGCTGCAATGCCCCCCCCCCCAAAAAAAACCCCGATAGAATCATTGCCACTTCAGAACAGCAGGGTAAATTTTGTGGCCTCAGTCTTTAAACATTGCAGCAGAACAGCAGAATTTGACAACCAGGAGAGAGGGAATGGAGCCGAAGTGGAAGAGGAAAGCTCTTCCAATTCCTGTGGACTGCTGGTACCAAATAGCATCTTGGAGGTTGACAGTTCTGGTCCCTGTAACTCCCTTGGAACTTGCTTGACCATCCTGGCTGGGTTTCCTCGACCTCAAACCCCCCCCCCCCCCCCCCCACCCCCCCCCCCCCCCCCGGGATTCCTAACCCACTGTTTGAGGAGTCCTGGTCTCCAGTCAGCCACATTGTGTAGTCTGAGTTTGAAAAAAAGCACTGACATTTGCAAAGCTGTCATTGTCTGAAC
The DNA here is from genome assembly GCF_900497805.2 of Vombatus ursinus. Classification (NCBI taxonomy): domain Eukaryota; kingdom Metazoa; phylum Chordata; class Mammalia; order Diprotodontia; family Vombatidae; genus Vombatus; species Vombatus ursinus. The sequence goes on from NW_020953936.1 coordinate 7,907,771, forward strand.
TTCAGGGAGTGGCTGGGAATGTGTACACTTTGCTCTTGAGATCGTTCTCTTCAAAGGAACAGTCTGTTACCCAGTGGGGTCCTTTCTTTCTCCATCCGGGTTCAATCCTGAATCCACATGTAACAACTTCAAGTTATTTACAAGTAGCTTCTGTAAACAAAGAATTTGATTTGAGAAATTTTTTTGGGGGGGGGGCAGGGGAAGGTAAGTTTTTTAAAATCATTAAAAAGGCTTTGAAAAAAGTATTCATTAAGAGGGATGGGGTTAGGAACACCTTAAGAAACAAATTATGGAAATTGTCATCACCAATTGTGTGCCAAATATTTTATAATTTAATCAAAACTGAAACCAAGGTGGAAGCTGTAATTTTATGTGCCTTTTGTAACTTTTAAAGAATTGTTACCAGCCATTCTCCACACACTTTGGCCATTTGATCCCACATTCTATGCTTTGCCTTTTTCCTAATGTTAAAGATTCCCAAAGTGAGAAGTCTCTTCTTTTCCTTCTATCAGATTTTTGCCCTTAACTGCACTGGGATCCAGAAACCTCCTGCAGCCTTTGTTATAGTTGCTTAGTAACGGGATTGTGAATAAAAACCTTACTCTCTTGTGAAACGAGGTTTTCAGTTTTTGATATTGAGGTGTCATGACAGCCTGTAATTTTGGTTGAACTGCCTCCTTTTCTCCCCCTCCCCCCTTGGTGCTTGGTAGGAGGGTTATGTGCCAGAAAAACGGGGTAGGCACTTCACGTATTTGCCTTTTGAGCTCCCCAACAGGCTGCTCTGTAGGAAGGGGCGTGCTATTTTGTACATTCTGCATTTGGGAAAATCAAAGCATCTCATCTGAGATTCCTCAAGTCTCTGCGGGATGGACTTTGCAGAATTTTGCCCAGGGCATTAAAAATCCCTTTTGTGGAATCTTAGCTAAAGTGATTGGGTTCAGTATTGCCAAGTTTTGGCAGAGGAAATCATAAAGGTAGAGTTGTTAAAAATGATTGTGTCACACAGATCATATCTCTGTGAATTACATGGACCTGGTATTATGGATAATTGAACGAGAAATCAATTTTCTATCCAGTTTTTTGGGGAGGGAGGCTGGTGTTCACGTTCTCAGATAAAAGCTTTGGCTGAAACACTAGCGCTTTACAAAACTTGGCCAGCAATGCAGGAGATCTGGGGGCTTCCTACCTTGCTGGATTATTGTCGTTTTTAGTTTGAGTTCAGCCCTTTACAGCCCTTCATTTTCTTGTACTTTGTAGGATGAGAGGAACCAATGAGGGAGACTTATTTGGGGCTCCTGCCAAGATTGAGGAGAGATCGCTCACCACAGACTGAAAACAATTCAGACTCCAACTTTAGCTGCAGTCTGCAGTGATTTAAAAATGAGCTGTGTTCTGTCTTACGTTTGTGGGTTTTAATTTGCATTGCTGCCCTCAGTTAAATCTTGTTTGAAAGTGACAAAGGACTACTATAGATTTCTTGACCTTGTCTTTTAGCTCAGCTTCTCTTTTCCTTTCGTACCTTTTTAGCCAATTCCTAATTGTGATTTTAAAAAATTCTCTTTCAGCACAAGCTTCTGCCTTTATCAAAAAGTCTAATTAGTATATCTAAACTGTGGCTTATAACAGCTGGAAGGACTAATATTGGTATTTGTCCCAGGCTTTCTCCTCTGCATGTATTTGATGGTTGTGGGCCAAAATCTTTGGCACATAATAGGATCATCACTTGAGAGCTGAGAGGGACTTTAGAAATCAACTAGTCCAACATCAGTTTGTAAATAAGAAAATGGAGACTCGTAGGAGTGAAGTGACCTGGCCATGGTGACCCAAATATTAAGTAACAGAGCTGCGATTTGAGCGTAGGTCTTCTGACTACCAATTCACCTGTCTTGACATAGTACCATGCTGGAGAATCACAGTTTCCATATCAAAATAGCTCCACAGACCTGGGTTATGGGGAAGAATGGATCGTGTACTCCACTCTATTGCTTTGCCAAGCTCTGATCACTTCCACAATTTTTTTTTTTTTTTGGTGTATGTGAGGCAATGAGGGTTAAGTGACTTGCCCAGGGTCACACAGCTAGTAAGTTTCAAGTATCTGAAGACAGATTTGAACTCAGGTCCTCCTGACTCCAAGGCCAAAGCTCTATCTGCTGTGCCACCTAGCTGCCACCAACTTTCACATTTCTAAAATATGTCCCTCATATAATCTTGTAGATAAAGGACAGCAGGAAATATGATTTTGAGTCTCAGTTCCTCCACTCACTGCCCATATGACCTCAGGAAAGTAATAACCTTTATGCCTGTCTCCTCATCTGCAAATGTATAGGATGTGCTCTGCATAACTCGACGAGGTTGTTGTCCATTTCAAGCATGGGAAGACTTTTGAACAAATACATGGTGTCATGAAGTGGTATGTTATAAACAGAGCATAGCAAAGACGCCCGTTGGGTTGTAGAATAGAGTACATGAAAGACAATAGTTTATATTTGGCCTGGAAAGAAAGACTAAAGTCAGATTATGTAGGTCTTTAAATGCCAAACAGAAGAATTTATATTTTCTTCTGAAGGTAATAGGGATCTACTAAAGCTTCTTGAGCAGAGAAGTGACATGGTCAGATTGCAAGAGATTGAAAAGTGAGTGAGATGTGAGGAAGTGAAGGTAATTGGCATTAATAGTTTTTTTTTTGTAAGAAAGTTTGATGTGAACATGAGGTAATATAAATTGATAATTTGAGGGGATGGTAGTATCTAATGAAGGTTTTTTTCTTAAGGACGGGGGAGATCTGAATATGTTTGTAGGCTTCAGAGAAAGAACCAATGGATGAGAAGAGGTTGAAAATGAGAGGGAGAGAGAAGGATCAAAGGGGAAAGCTCCTGGAGAAGATGAGAGGTGATAAGATCAAGGGGATACATAGGCTGGAGTTGGCAAGAAAGACCACTCTGACTGGAGCAAAGCAGGAGAGAAGGGGGGGATGAAGTGGAATTTGAAAGTTTGAAATTGGGGAAAAGAGGGAACTCTTGTTAGATGGTCTGTTTTTTTTGAGAGAAGTAAGAGTTAAGGTGCTCTGCTGAGAGGGAAGAGGAGGATGTGTTCTTGAGAAGAAAAGGTTTGAAATAGCTGTTGATTTGCTGGAGTCAACTCGGTGCTGCTTGATTCCTGTTATCTGTGAAATGAAGGAGTGGGTCTAAATCAGGGATTCTTAACTTGGAACTTGGATGGAAAAAAAAAGCATGTCTTTATTTTCACTAACTTCTAACTGAAATTTAGCATTTTCTTTAAACAATTAAATAATCAGTTATTTAAAAACATTATTTTGAGAAGAGATTTTCCGTTGGTTTTACCAGACTTCGTAAGGATTCCATGACAAAAAAAGTTAAAGGACCCCTGCTTTAAATGCTCTAAGATTTCACCCAACTTCAACATTTTCTGAGTTTCTTATTGGGTGGATTCAGCTAAATTTAACTTCAGGAGGCAGGATCCTGGAAGTGGAGAAAGGAACATAAGACCATAAAGCTAAAGATGGAAGAGACTTCAGAGGTTATGAAAGCCATGCCCTTTAATTTACAAATGAAGGAAGCGTAAGTGAATTGTGCACAGGCACGGAAGTTGGAAACCTGAGAGGCCAGATCTGAATCTGAGTACTCTGATTCTCTAGTCATTGCCCTTGGTATCTTTGAAGATGAACTTTTTATTCTGTATTCCCTTCTATGTGTCCCATGATCCTTCGACACTGGCCTCCTTGTGGTTCCTTATGAAGGATACTCCATCTCTAGACTCCATACCTCTTCACTGGTTCTCTCCCATGCCAGGAATGTTCTCCTTTCTTCTTCATTTCTGCCTTCTGGCTTCCTTCAAAGGTCTGCTAAAATTCTACCTTCTATAAGAAGCTTTTTTCTAGTCCCTCTCACTATTGCCTTTCCTCTGAGGTTATCTCTCATTTATACTGTCTGTAGCTTGTTTGTACATAGTTGTTTGCATATTGTCTTCCCTATTAGAATGTGTGCTCTTTGAAAGCAGAGATGGCCTTTTACTTTTCTTTGTAATCCCCAGTACTTAACTGACAAAAATGTAGGTGCTGGATAAAAGCTTGTTGACTTGACGAAACAGCTTTGCCTAATGGTTTGCTCCATTTACTTTCAGTCAGGTATAGGCATCTCATAAAGCTGCACAGAGATGTTTTTGGCCTGCATGGCTGTGTACCTGTGCTGCTTAACACCTTATTAGGAATTTTACCACCAAATGGTCTTTGATCTTGAACCAAGCTATTTTTAACTTAGCTGACATATGAATTTAAATTTAAATTTCCATATGAAATCCATTCCATTCCCATACCTCATACACTTTTTCCTAGTCCTTACAGACAATGAAATCCATTTTACAAAAATGGAAGTGAAAACCACAAAGGTTTTTTTAATTTAATTTTTTAATTTTATTTTAAGTTTCATTTTTAATTTATGGAATAAAGCAAGCATTTTTGTAATGAAAGTTTAAAACGATGATGATGTATTCTTATGGGATGCTTTGATTTTGAGTGCCTATAGCTTACTGCAGAATTTTTTTTTTAAGTGGTGGCTATTAGAACTTCCCATTGATAGTACAGCTCAGCCTCATGATGGAAACATGGCTTTGGAAGAAGTTCCTTGGGTTTGAAGGCCAGGGCTTGTATTTTATTTCTCCTTTCTCCTTATTTCATCATGTCAGAGGTTGGTTTCTGGGATCCTGATCTTCAAGAACTTGATAGAGGGAGGAATATATTTTTGAAATCTCTTTTAGTGCTTGCTGGATTTTCATGCATAACAAATAAAAGTACAGGGGAAAAGAGAAAAATACGTCTTCCAAATGGGCACCCTTACAACTGCTGTGGTTCAGGAGTCAAAAGAATAGGTTAATTCTCCCAAGATTTTAATCGCTTGGGAATTAGTTTTAGTAATGTGGGGATTTGTTTGTATGTTGTGTAGTCATCTCTGCAGTTAAATCTCTGTTTACTGAGTGTTTACCTTTTTTACCTTTTCAGTTCAGGAAATTGAAATTGATTTTAATATTATATATTGGATTACACTTAAAAAAACCAACTGGAGAGTTGTTTTATTATTTGATTAGTGCATCAATTATGTCCTTGTAACCTTGTTTTCCCTGCTATTTATCATTGGTCCAAAACAGGGGAAAACTATATTTAGGAATAGAAGATCATAAATTTAACATTCAAAGGGACTTTAAAGGTTATCTAGTCCATCTCATCATTTTACAAAAATGGAAACTGAAACCTGGAGAAGGTAGATGGTTCCCAAGGTTGCGTAGGTAGAATGCAACAGTTTGGATATACGCCTGGGTCCAGTGGCTCAAAATCCAGTACACTATGCTCCCCCACTCCCAGTCCTCACCCCCTGAAAGATGACAAACTATCTGCTATATGGCTGCTGGGTCAGTGTTGGTACCATACTAATCAATTAACCAGGCATTTATTAAATGTTTCCTATTTGTTAAGCGCTGTCCTTGGCACTTGGGATAGGATTACAGAACTAGAAGGGAACCTGGGGCCACCTTGCCTAATGAATGCCCTCATTTTGTAAACAAGGAAATGTAGGCTCAGACAGGTTAAGTAATTTGAAGTGGGATTTGAACCCAGATCTTTGCATTCTAGAACCAGCAAACTTTCTCCCATGCCATGCTGACTCCCTCAAGGTACTTTCACTTTATTTCCAGTGAATAAACAATAAAAGTTTAGAAAGTGGAAAAGCTTGCTTTATTCTATAAGTTAAATAAAAGAAAAGAAAAAAATGTGAACTGTGTGAGAAAATGGCTGGGTGGCCTAGCAGATAGAGCACTGGGTTTGGAATCTCAGGGACCTCAGATGCCTAGTAGTTGGGTGATCATGGGCAAGTTCTTCAGCCTCTCAGTCTCAATTTCATGACTTGTAAAATGGCTATAATAATAACACCTACCTAACAGAGTAGTTGTGAGGATCAGAAGCATATCTGTATTTTCCACTTCACTATCAATAACCAGAATAACCCCTCAGTATCAGTTTATTGAGTATCTACTGGAAATAATTCTACTTCAGGATCTGTGCTTTCATTAGAGGTGGTAGTAACTGTATAGCTTAGAAAATTGACTTTGGGACCTATATGGACTGATGCTGAGTGAAGTGAGCAGAACCAGGAGAACATTGTACGGAGTAACAGCCATGTTGTGGGATGACTGACTTTCATAGACTTGACTTTTCTCAGCAATGCAAGGATCTAAGACATCTCCAAAAGACTCATGGTGGAAAATGCTGTCCACATCCAGAGAAAGAACTTTGGAGTCTGAATGCAGATCAAAGCACACTATTTTCTCTCTCCTTTTTTTGTTTTGTTTTGTTTCTTTCTTGTGGATCCTCCCATTGGACTTAATTCTTCTTTACAACATGACTGATGTGAAAATATGTTTAATATAAGTGTATATGTAGAGCCTAAATCAAATTGCATGGTGTCTTGGGGAGGGAAGGAAGAGGAAGAAAATTTAAAACTCAAAAGCTTATGGAAGTGAATGGTTGAAAACTAAAAATAAATTAATTAAAAGAAAAATGCAAAAAAAAAAAGAAAATTGACTTTGGGAGGTTAAGAGAAAAGAAGATGGAGCATTATTAGGTGTCCCTTTATTAGGTAGTGTTGTCTAATTTCTTTGGGGACCACACCCTACCAAGGGGTTTGTTGGGGTGTCTTTTTGAACAATCTGATATATCCAAATGCCAATAAAAAAATTTCCCACTCTGTGGCCTACCAGAATTTAGCCAGGGTGGTCCTGAGGTGGCAGGTGGTGAAACCATCATCAGGTCCTTCCTGGAAGCTTTTCCAACTTGGTACAACCAGCCACAGTTTGTGTCCATTTGCATGGCTTTTAGGACAGTCAGGTCACCTTGATACCATGGCGATACATTGGGCCAAGACTTTTAGTGAACAGTGATATAGATTTCCATTATGTTGCTTATATTATAAGCCATTCTTTTAGGGACCCCTTAGTATATGCAAGCTAGTATTCAAGGAATTGTCATAATAATGCTAGAGCTGACTTTTAGGGGTCAGTTTTATTTTCTGCCTTGAAGGACAGTCTTAATTGGATGGCTAGATTTCATTGAAGTATGCCGATTATAGTTATAATCTTTTTTTTCCTCCAGGGAATGATGCTTCATAGCCTGCTGGTCATAACCCCTTGAGGGTCATACTCTGAGGAAGGTTTTCCCTCTTATTCATCACTTTAGATTGAACATACCTGTGTAATTCCCTATCAAGTCCTTGAAGATACTTAAATTCCTAGTTCTCTCAACTTCCTAGCTTTCTTGTCTGTAGGATAAATCAGTGTTTCTGAATTGAGTTCTCTGTGATATGCATAGGGATTCTGTGATAAATTTTCCATGGTAGTGCTATTTCCTCCTGCAGAATATTAAATATGAAATCATATACATATATATCAATCAAAATGCTTATATAGCAGTAGCGTTTCAAGATGTGAATATAATTTAATTTCTTCTTTTGCTGCCGCATTTCTCCATCTTCCCTTTTGTTCTCCCCTGGTTATGTGGACCAGCATTTATGTGTTCTATCAATACATAGGGTTTAAGTTTAACCACACTAAGACGTTAAATACTGTTCCTGTCATATTGCAAGGACTCAGTAAATGTGAACTGAATTGCTTTGGACTTAAACAGCCACCCTGATGCTATGCTGTATGTATGCCCATCATTTAGTAGACATTCATATTGTTTTGCAGAAATACACATGGCTTGGTAAAAGCAGTTGTGAAGTTAATACAAATGCAAGCGCTCAAAGAAGGAAAAGATGGAACGAAGGCTGTTAAGGATTTGTATGGTATCAGGTAAGTTTTTTTCCTCCTTTTTTTCACTTCTTTATAACTTCTGAAATGTTATTCATTGAGTCAGATAATCAGTCATTTTATAGGAGAGGAAACTGAAGCCTAAGGAGGTCGAGTGATGTGCTCACAGTCACACAGGTAGTAAACATCAAGTGGGATTGGAATGCAGGTTCTCTAACTCTCAAGCCAGTGCCGTTTTCTTCTGTACCAATCAGACAGTCAACATGCATTGATTAAGCAACTGCTGTGGACCAGGTACTGTGCACTGGGGATTAAAAAAAAAAAAAAAGCAAAATACAGTTCCTGCTCCCAAGAATCTCCCAGTAGATTGGGGGTGCCGACGTGACAACAACTATGTACAAAAAGGCTTTATACAGGGAAGCTGGAGATAATCAACAAATTGAAGGCACTAGCATCAAGGGGGAAATCAGGAAAGGCTTTTTACAAATGGGATTTTAGCTGGGACCTGAAGTAAACTAGGGAAACCTCCCTCAAGAAAGCCTATAAAATCTATGATCAAAATTTTGGAGCAACTATGTGGTATATTGGATAGAGTGCCTGGCCTGGAGTCAGGAAGACCTGAGTTAAAATACAGCCTCAGACTCTAGTTGTGTGATCCTGGGCAAGTCATTTAACCCTATTTGCCTCAGTTTCCTCATCTGTAAAATGAGCTGGAGAAGGAAATGGCAAACCACTCCAGTATCTTTGCCAAGAAAACCCAAAATAGGGCCGTGATGAGTTGGACGTGACTGAAATATGATTGAACAACATCAAAGTTTAAATTCACATCTTTTTTCTTAACTATCAGTAAACCATAAAAGTGGGAGAAGTGAAATATTTTATCAGTATTCCCATTATTAGGTAGTTTGGTTACTTGTTTTTGGAAGATGCACTTTAACAAGGACTTTCTTTGGATATTTTAAGATGCTACTTAGTAACCCAGAGTGACAGCTCAGTGTCTGAGGGTAAAAAGTCTCTTCCTCTTTGGGGTTTAAGAGACTTGGGGCTCATGAAGGGGAGAGCCAGTTACACTCTGTTGAGTCATGGCTGGTTTTATGTGTGTGTTATATGGAAATAGGAGCTGGTAATCTAAATCAGAGGTGTCAGACGTGTGACCCACAACACTCCCCCAGGGGTGGGGAAACTGCAGCCTTGAGGCCACATGTGGCCCTCTACGTCGTTTGATTGATCCAAACTTTACAGAACAAATCCTCTTAATAAAAGGATTTGTTCTGTGAAACTTAAGACTCAGTCGGAAGGCTGCACCCAAGGACATAGAAGGCCACATATGGCCTCCAGGCCGCAGGTTTCCCACCCTTGGACCATGCTGAAATATAATTGGGAAATATTTAACAAAATAAAAATACAATAAAACATAGTGTTAATATGTGGTTTTCTAAGTCAGTTTGCCACATTTGTCACACGCAGAGATCCTCAGTTAGTTTATTGGCCCCTGTTTATATTTGAGTTTGATACCAGTAGTCCAAATCAAGGTAGTGTTTACTGTCTTGCAGCATGTTGTTATCCCAAGGTGCCTTCAAAACTAAAAAGTGAGATCAAGGCTTAAAGCAGGAGGAATTTTATATTAGTCATAGCTTCCTGAATGTGAGATTATTTAAAGTTTTGATGTGCCCAGGTTATTGACAGCAGTTAAGAATATTGATTTTTTTTTTTATGTTTCATAGACTTTAGATTTAGATAGGAAGTTTTAGTCTCTCCTCATTTCAATTTATTTTGTTTTTTGAGACTGAGTTCTCTCTATCTTACCCAGGTTGGAAGTGCAGAGGCCACTCACCGGCTCAGCCCCACTGCTGATGGGGAAAACACAGAAGCTTTGACCCATTATGTTTCTAATTAGTTCAGTTTCCCCTTCCTTGGCACCCTGTCACCTCCGTTCTCCCTTGGCTGTCACAATATTGGTGCCAGACTTAATGTGGACACAGGATTGGCTTTAGCTCAGAACTTCTCAATTTAAACAGTCCACCAGCCTTAGCCTTTTTGAGCAGCAAGGATTATAGGTGTGGGCTGCAGTGTCTAGGAAGCATTCTAATTTTAAAGATAAAGAAAGTGAGGCCCAGAGAGGGTAAGAGGTTTGACAGAGGTTGCACAGCTAATAGGTGGCAAAGCCAGTAATCAGATTGGTGGCTCTAGATTCTGGGTTCACTGTCTCTTTCTACACCCCACCTCCAACCCCCAATGGTTTTTTTATGCCGTATAGTCCATAGAAGTGTAGCAGATAATGTGGTAGGAGAGCAGGCTGATCTAAAAGAGAAAAATATAATAAAAAACATCCTGATGGGCTTGGAAATTTTTTCTGCTTATAAAACTGGATTTCATTATAGACTGAGAGGTCATCACTGAGAAGTGAGTCCCTATTTAGTGACCAGTGGGACTCTGGAGATGCCTTGTAACCAATATGTGTTGCCATAGGAACTCTGCCCAGTGGAGCATCCAGAATGTGCCGTCCATCAAAGAAGGGAGAGAGTAAGAGAATGAGAACATGATATGATAAAAAGGGCTTTGCTTCATGTTTGCAAAAGACAGCTGACCTGGGCTGAAGGGATACAACAGAGGGAGTAAATTCAGTGCTTTTGGACTTCTGCTGAGGATTCAGCCACCTTAGTTCTCAGCATATCTTGTGTTTCCAGCAGTAGATTCCCCACAGCTGATAGTGATTAAGTATAAGCATTAGGGTTTCTATTAAATAAAATCATTAAAGATGCTTTCTTTTTATAATAAGGAAACACTATCTTCATATATTATTGCCTAGCTCTCCTTTTAATTAGAGGTTTGTATATAATTCCCACTTTCAGAAGCATGGTCACTTTCCAAATGGCAGAGTACCACTGTAACTTTTTGGAATGAGAAGTAAAATTGAAAATGATTCATTTGGAAAAGTCTGGGAAACATGCAAAGTTTAGTTTCTAATAATGATAAATATGGCTCTTTTTTGGTGTATGTTGGTTCATGGATTGGTATGCTTAAATGACATAGTGGTTTTACTTTAGGTTATCAAGGGTTTACATTGCAAATCATCTTGGCTTTAATAAAACCCCTAAGGGGGATAAATGAGTAGATCTTAATGTCTCTTGACTCATGGATTTTTATAAAGTCTTCCTTCCAAAAATCATCCAAGTTAGTTAATAGACCGAGACCAATATGGAGAATAATTTGATTTTATTCATGGTCCTTTCTATTGGGGTTTTTTGGTTCAGAGCAAATGGGCATTTTAACTAATCAGAAAATAACTTAAGGGCATTTTCTTGATTGGATCTTTGTTTATGTGAGAAAAAGTTATATTGAATCCATTCTAATTTTAAAAAATTGTCCCCTCCCAGTGTCCACTTCCTCTCCTCCCCACTTATTAAAACTCTCTCTTATAACATTGACTGTTCCTGAAATGTTTTTATTTAGTCATTTCAGAATGTCCAACTCTTCTGGAACCCAATTGGGGTTTTCTTGGCAAAGATACTGGAGTGATTTGCCATTTCTTTCTCCAGCTCATTTTACAGATGAGGAAACTGATGCCTGTAGGCTTAAATGACTTGTTTAGGGTCACACAGCTAGTAAGTGTTTGAGGCCAGATTTGAACTTAGGAAGATGAGTCTTTCCTGACTCCAGGCCTAGCACTCTATCCGCTGTACCACCTGGCTGCCTTGATGGCAAAAACCTATGCCTCTTCCATACACTTAGTCTCCTACCACTTTGCTGAGAATTGGGATGCATGCTTCACCATCAGTTTTCTGAAATCTCTTTTGGTGAGTGCACTGAGCAGGGTTATGAAGACTTGCAGTGTTGGTTTACTTTAGTTTATTGTTGTCATTGTTAAATTGGGTTTACTTACTTTATTTTATGTTGGTTCTTTCAAGATTTCCCAGGTTTCTTTGAATCTTTCTATTTGTTCCTTCTTATGGTGCAACAGTATATACCTTTGTATTCATATACCAGTTTGTTCACTCCTTAGCTAGCAATGGATTCCCACTTTTGTTTTAGTCCTTTGGTACTATCCTTGGGAAATTTGCCTAGTAGTGCTATTTCTGGGTCAAAGGGTTATGTATAATTTAGTGACTTTTCTATTATAATTTCAAATTGTTTTTCAGGCCAAGTCAGGTCAAGTCAACATGCATTTATTAGGTGCCTCAGTGTCATAGTACAATGCTAAGTACTGGGGATACAAAGAAAGACCAAAAAAAAGTTGCCTCTCTCAAGATGCTCCCAGTCATTGGGAACCATCAGGCAAACAACTCGAAACAAATAAGATATGCACAGAACAAATTGGAGATTATCACAGAGAGAAGGCATTAGCATTAGCAGGATTGGGAAAAAACTTCTTTGTAGGAGGTGGGATATTAGCTGAATCTTGAAGGAAGCCAGGAGACTAAGATGAAAAAGGAGAAAGGTCTAGTTACGAGGGATAGATAGCCATCGAAAATGCATGGACTAAGGAGATGGAGTGTTCTGTTCAGGGAACATCAATGAGGCTAGTGCCTCACATACTATGTAGATGGGAGCAGGTTATAAGAATATAGGAAAGGTAAGAAGAGGGCTGGTTGTGAAGGGCTTTAAAATCTACGCAACAGATTTTATATTTCATGATAGAGGGAATAGGGAGCCACTGAATTGACGTATAACATGATTATGCCTGTCGTTTAGGAAGATCTCTTTGGCAGCTGAGATGAAGTAAAGAAAAAAACAAGCCTTATTAAGTAGAGGATAACTGAAGTGGGGAGAAATTGGAAGCAAGGAGACCAACCAGAAGGCTATTGCAATAGTCCAAGGAAGAGGTGATGAAAACTGAACCACTGTATGATAATATCAGGAGGGGCAGCTAGGTGGTACAGTGGGTAGAGTACTGAGCCTGGAGTCAGGAGGATGAGTCTTCCTGAGTTCAAATCTGGCCTCAGATATTTACTAGCTATGTGACCCTGGGCAGATCACCTGTTTGCCGTCTTTTCCTCATCTGTAAAATGAGCTGGAGAAGGAAATGGCAAACCACTCCAGTTTCTTGGCCAAGAAAACCCCAAATTGGATCTGGAAGAGTTGGACACAACTGAAAACTACTGACAACAGCAATGTTAGGAGAGGACAAGCTACACAGAAGAGAGGTTACAAAGAAAGAATTGATGGGACTTGGCATTTAATTGGATATGGGGGATGTGAGAATGGGGAGGCAAGAATTACAAGTAGATTGTAAGCCTGGGTCACTGGGATAATGGTGATGCCCTCCACAGTAATAGGAAAGTTAGGAAGAAAAGAGGGTTTGGGGTTAAAAATAATGAGTTTAGTTTTGGACATATGAGTTTAAAATTAGTTTATGGGACATCCAGTTTGACATATCCAGTAGGCAGTTTTAGATGGGAGAATCAAAGTCAGCTCAATAAGCATACTGAGAATTGTCATTGTCAAGGTGATAATTAAATCTAATGATGAGATCATTAAGCAAAATAGTACAGTGGGAGAAGAAAAAGGGCTCATTACAGAGCCTTAGAGGAACCTGTGGCTAGTGGGTTCAACTTGGAAGATTTAGGAGTGGTCAGACAGGTAAGAGGAGAACCAGGGGTGAACAATGTTGCAAAAACCTAGAAGGAAGAGAGATTCAAGGAGAAGAAGCTGATCAACAATGTCAGAAACTGCAGAAAGGTTAAGAAGGATGAGAATTGAGAAAAACCATTAGATTTTGCAGTTAAGATATCATTAGTGACTTTGGGTATAGCAATTTCAGTTGTATGATGAGATTGGAAACCAGAATGTAGAGCGTTAAGAGCATTGGAAGTGCAACACTGATTGTAGAGGGCCTTTACAAGGAGTTTAGTCATGAGGGAGGAGAGATATGGATCAATAGTTAGTGGGATGGTTGGATCAAGTGATGGTGTTTTGAGAATGGAGAAGACAGGGTAGTATTTGCTGACAGTGTAGAACAATGCAGTAGACTGGAAGAGATTGAAGATAAGTGAGGGAATGGGGATGTGAGAAGCAGTCTGTTGAAGAAGATGGGATGGATAGGATGGGATCACTTTTGCATGTAGAATACCATTTCATGTGAGATGGATGAAGTAAATGATGTTGGAAGGCATCTGGGGGGTTATGTGAGATGGGAGAGGAGGAGTTTATAGCTTTACCATTAGTTCGTTGGTATGCCTGTTTTGCCATTGCCCTTTCAACACTTAGCAAGTGCTTAATAGATATTTATTGATTTGACTTGTCTTTTGTTCCATGATAATTTTTCAAGTTGTACATGTAAATATGAAATCTTCAGTCATTTGGAATATAAAGAAGTTTCTCTTGATGTATAACTACAACCACCTTTTTTTTTGTGAAGACAAAAGATAAATCAAAATCGGCAGAAGCAAGCAATGATTACTTAATATAGAATGAATACATCAGATCAAATTTGAATTGGTGCATATCAAATCTTGATGCCTGATGTCATCATGCTCACAAATGACTTGTATGGTCTCTTTTTTTGCAACACGTGAATGTAAAGTAGGTAAAGTTGAACAGTCTTTGAGTGAAATTTAAATGGACCACAATATCTACTGTATTTCTTCTTTTTAAGATTTACAATGTAATTTAGTTCATAAAAATCCTCCAACTTTTTGAGCATTGAAATAACTTGTGAACAGTTATAGACAGTTGTTTGAAATGTTTAATTATTACATTTAAATCAAATTCTTTTGCATTAAAAAAAGTGAAAAAGCATTCCTTTGTGATGGATAAATATATAACTTGCTTGAAGAAAAAAATCCACTGGAGCACTTGAAATTAGTATAAACAAAGATAATGAAGATTTTTTTATTAGTGGAAAGATAAGACAATGAAACATCCAAATCCAGAAAATATGATACATAGTATTTACCATTGGCATTACCAAGCACTGTTATTGATGGACAGAAAGACCTTTCTTTTTACTCTCACTGCTTAATTTGAAGAGAACATGGAACTTAACAAATTGAAAGGATATCTTGACAATGTATTTTAGAATATAGGGTATCTCAGAAGTCTTATTGCAGTTTAAAGCTTTAATATCTTAAAACTGCACTGAGACTTTTGTTTTACTCTATTTTTTCTCAAAATGAGAATTTCTGTAAAACGGAATGTGATTAATAAGCAAAAGCTGCCTTTAGAAAATCTGTGATGTCAGAAGGATTTATGTGTCATTTAGGGTCACTTACAGAATTTCTCATTTTAAGAGGTCTATTCAATGGAAAAACCATTGGTGCTACTTGCGTGTATTAATATGGATCCAATAACATTTGGTGAATCAGAGCAGACGGCTATGAATGACTTCATTTACTGATGCAGTAATATTTTTGGTAAACTAAAATTTTCCAATTTTGCGTTGCATGTGGATGAAACTATAGATACAGATGTTGATTTGATTTCACATGTGCAAGTGGTTGTTGGAATTGAGGTTAAGGAAGGTTGATCATTTTGGTAACCTCTTGATGGCAATGCTGCTTCAAGATAAACTTTAAATATAACTGTTGGATTTTAAAAATTAAGATTATATAAAGTAGATAAATTGCATTGAACTCTACACTGATGGAGCTCAGTTGATGTCAGGATGAGATGCAGATCTACAAGCACTAGTTAAAAATGTGACCCCTTGTGAGTTTTTTTTTTTTACCCATTGCATGTTTTATAGTCAGTTGTATTAAGAAATATGAGTGTAGAGCTACGTGGTTTTTTTTTCCTTTCAAATAAGAGTAATCAGCTTTCAAAATATCAGTGCATTAAAAGGAAGGTTCTAGAGAAGAAATTCCCATTTTTGTTAGTGGTCATAATAAAGACAAAGCAAATTTATTTTGTAACAAAAATTTTTTCCCAAAATACGTCTATTTGGCGGATATGTTTGAAAAAACTGAGTATTGTAGATTAATGAAAGGTCACTTCTGACCCCAAAAGGTAAGGTTATTAAATTTATAAAAAAGTTAATTATCTATAATAAATTTGCAGAATAATATTTTTATGATTCTGACTTTTAAAAATCTTATTGCAAGGGGCAGCTAGGTAACGCATTGGATAGAGCACCGGCCCTGCAGTCAGGAGGACCTGAGTTCAAATGTGTTCTCCAACACATAACATTCACTAGCTGTGTGACTCTGGGCAAGTCACTTAACCTCAATTGCCTCACCAAAAAAAAAAAAAAACCAACAAAAAAATCTTATTGCAAAAAATTAAAGACTTGCTTATTAATTAAGTTGGCTACTGAAACAATTCTCACTTTAGTTTAAGAACTTTGATATCTCTAAATATGAAAGGATAAGGAACCTGTTTACTATTGGTAAATATGACATATTTGTTTATACTCCATCTGAACAAAACTGAATAACAGACTTTTCTTGTGAAGGTATATTGAAATAAGTATTTTAACCTAAAAAAAAAAATCAAAACTTCTGGCTAAAGGTGACTAAAGAATTGTCTGGTTTAACAAACAAAATGATAAAAATGTTTATTTACTGTTTGTAACATGTTATTTCTGTAAAGTATATCTTTTGCTTTTATGAACAGAAAACATTGATCTCATTGTTAAAAAAAATTATATGTCTTTCCATGCTAATTAGTATTCATCATTTTTACTTCAATGAAGTAATGAAAAGTAAAGTAAGCAGAACCAGGAAAATGAATACAATATAAATGAAAAGAAGAACCACAATAAGATAATCAAAACTGAATGCTGTAATAAAATTTATAATGACTCATCTTGGCTCCAGAGAAGAGATGTGAGATGACATTGCTCCCTGCTCCTTTGAAGAAGTTGAGGCCCATGATGTTATGCTGCATATAATAGCAATTTTTTCTGTTATATACCTTAGTTCTACAAAACTTTTTTTTATTTTTATTTTTCCTTTTTTCATACCTTATTATAAATGATGCTCTCTGAGTTGAGGTGGGGGAAGGGATACATTTGAAAATGTAGGTGATGTGAAAATGAGATATTAACAAATTCAGTTTAAAAGGAACAACAAAAAGAGAATAATAAATAATAATATCATTTATGATGTCATATTTTAAGAAACTGTGTGCCCCCCAAACAAGTCCATCCAACCCATCAATAGTATTATGGTGATTATTTTAGGTTTCATATATGTTCAGAAATGAATACTTTCTGTTGTTGTATATGTTTAAGATTTCCGCTATAAAAAAAATTAAAAAAGTAAGTTATTTGTATAGGTTATTTTATGAAAAATGAGTGAATGTGGTGTTTCTTTTTTTTTTTTTTAAGGATGTGTGTAAGGTGATGCTACATAAAGTTTGAAAAACCACTGCATTATGAGACTCAGAATCAATTATAGCAGTCAGCATAACCTCTGTAATGTTTATCAAGTGCCCTTAGGTGTAAGCAAGGCTTTTGTACGAGGCACTGTAAATCAGTGGAGTGTAATCGAGGGTATTAGAGCCTTCAAGGGGGAGTGCTGATGGTGGAAGCGCTGGGGAGGTAAGTCTGAAGAGTGGCTCCCCTCAGGAGAGCTGCAATTATGGGACTTAAGCACCGAAATGTCATGCTGGTTTATAGCCCTTTTGCCTGTATGTTGGGGTGACAGTTATCATCAAGCTTTGGAGAGGCAACTGATGAGCCGTGTATTAAAGCATAAAAGAATATGAAAATCTTAAAACTCCACTGAGATATGTGCTCTGGTCATACTTGAGGATTCATTTAAAGCAAGGCTGCATTATTATGAATGATTGTGTTTTCTAGGCATTGAATAGACTTTGGTACTTGTAGTGTTGAATATCAGTGGATATTAATGTGCTATATGTTTCTTATGCTAGGAAGGCCTTATTAATTCACAGACCTCCAAATTCAGAATAGTCAGTAATTCTTAAGAAGTTATGTAGTATTCTGAGGCAATGTTAAAAAATAGTTTTTGTATAGAAACATCAGCTTGAAAAGATACTAATTACACAATTAGCATATTTCATGTCCTTGTAGATATCTGAAGTAGGGTAGTATTAATCATAATCTGTGGTTGACATTTTTTACTTTTTCAGATTGTTTTCCTTTACTTGGCTTGAATTAAGTGAGAGTTTACTAATTGCATTATTACCTTTTATTGGATTTCTTTTTTTTTAATTTCTTTAAATCAAAGCTTTTAGGTAAATAATTAAAAATCAAAATCTCACATGGTACAGTGGAGCAAGCAGTAGTCTGTAAGTTTTTTTATTGATGACAAGACAGAATAACCTGAATGAATTTCCTAATGCATAGGCAGGGAGGCTGGCAACAAGCATTTATTAAGTTGTGCCACGACTGTGCTAAGTACCAGGGTTGCAAATTTAAGTGAAAAGAAAGATCCTGCCTTTGAGGAGCTTATATTTCAATGGGGGCAGATGATTTATAAAAGAGAGCTGAAAAGATGGGGGGAGGGAACAGAAAACCAAAGTACCTGTTCAAGAAATATAGTTTCAGAATTTGCGAAGTCAGAAGCACAGTTGAGCACTTCCCAAAATAGAGGACCCTGGAGCAACTTCTTAATGAGGTAAGGGAGCCTGCGTGGGGAGGGATGTTACCAGATTAGGAGGCCCCAAGCTCTGAGGGAGGTTCCTAGGGGAGACAGAAACTAAGGCATGGTGTGAAAATCTGCAAAAGTTTGTAAAATTTTGAAAAGTTTCACCTCAGGACTACTGCCAACATTTTTGCTTGATATTTTATCATATGCTTTAGTTTTCGTTTTTTCTTTTTATTCATATTATATTAAACCTTCTGTCATCTATTTACGAATGAGTTCATAAACAGTAACTTACCTGTTCTAGAATTGATGCACCTCTGTTCACTTAGGCATTGTTTGTGGTACTGGATTGGTTTGATTTAGAGACATAAAAATACTTTCTTTTAATGCATATTCTTGTGATACTGTTCTTTGAAGTTAACAGCTAAACTAATAGGAGTGCTTATGCAGTGTTTAAGAGATCTAATACATAGAAATTACTTGGATGCAGAACTAATGTTAGAAGTTTAAATACCCAGAGGATAGAGAATTCTGAAGATGACTTTTTAACAGTGATATTGAACTCAAGTACTTTATTCACCATCTTTTTTTTTTTTTTTAATTGTATGCCTTTTAAGCCACATTCAGTTGTAGCTTATAGTGTCCTAAAAGTCTTGGTGCAGTTTAAAACTTTAGTAACTTAAGTGAGCTGTTAAAATAATTTAAGCTTTAATAGCTTAAAACTGCACTAAGGCTTTTGGAACATCTGGTGTAACATAGTTAATCAGCAAATATTAAAGGGCCCACTTTATATCAGAGACTGTCTTAGGCATCGATCCGGTAGTACAATGAATGCAATAATCCCAACTCAAAAGGAGTTTACATTCTAATGGCAAAGGTAACATACATAAAACATACAGTATAAATATAAAGTTAATGAATAGACATTTGTACAAAGAAGCTAGATATTTGTTAGTTTGTGAAGGAGGGTACTAACATTTGGGGTGATCAGGAAAGGCTTCTAGAAGATGGTGCTTGAACTTTTTTAAATGAAAAAAAAAAGACCTTAAAAGGTAGAGTTAAGGAAAGAAATGAATTTCTGTTTTGGGGGAAGAGGGGTAGCAAAGTCACGGTAGTAGAGGATGGAATGTGTTGTATGAGGAACAGAGAGAAGGCTGATTAGTCGGATTGCAGTTTGGGAGGGGCTGTAATATGAAAAGAGGCTGGGAGAATAGGTTGGAGCCAGGTTGTAAAAGGCTTTAAAAAGTAAATAAAATATTTTACATTTTATCCTAGAGACAATAGGAAGGAAGCCACTGGAGTTGGTTGAGTTATATGGTTAGATCTTCATTTAAGGAAAATTATTTTGTCAATAATATGTAGGATGGACTTGAGTGGTGAGAGATTTGAGGTAGACAGACCAATGAGGAGGTTATTGCAATAGTCCAGTTGAGAGGTTCTGAACTAAGGCAGTAGCTGTGTAAATGGAAAGAAAGGATGAGCGAGACGATATGGAGGAAGAAATGGAAAGATTTTGTTAACCAACTGGATAACTGGGGAAAGTGGTGGGGAGAGAGGAGTCAAAGACTAAGACAAACTACAGGGGAAATAGTTGAATGATGGCAGATACAGAATGATAAAGAGGGATCAATTTCTCCTATTTGAGTATAGACCCTTCCCACCACAACTCTTAAAGCAATCAGATTAGGACCACACTGTCTAATTTCCCTATCACAAAGTGTTAACACAAGAGTTTCTAAAATAATAAGGCATATTCAGTTGCAGTTATCTGTTTAAAAGTATGTGAGCAAGGTTTTTTTTGGTATCTGAATAAAATTAAAATTATCTTTAAATATTTATTTTATTTTAAACTTTTTTTCCCCTCTCCCCAAGACAGCAAGCAGTCTGATATAGGTTACACAACAATCATATTAAACATATTTCCATCTTGCAACAGAAGAATCAGAACAAAAGGGAAAGATAAAATGAGAAAGATAAAAAAAGATAAAATAGTATGCTTTGATCTGCATTCAGACTTCATAGTTATTTCTCTGTATTTGGATAGCATTTTCCATCATGAGTCTTTTGGAATTGTCTTGGATCATTGCATTGTTGAGAAGAGCTAAATTTACCGTAGTTGATCATCACACAGTTACTGTGTACAATGTTCTCCTGGTTCTGCTCCCTTTACTCAGCATCAGTTCACATAAGTCTTTCCAGATTTTTCTGAAATCCACCTGCTCATCATTTCTTATAGCACAATAGTATTCCATTGCATTCATATGCCACAACTTGTTTAACCATTCCCCAATTGATGGGCATCCCAGGAGGGGGACTTATTGAAAAGAGATGTTGCAAAGGTGAAATTGATTGGCCTTGGTAACAGATTGAACAAAGAGGGTGAAAAGATACTGAGAATGACACCTAGGTTGTGAGTCTGTGCCTGGGAGGCTCTATACACTGATAGGGAGTTTTAGTGTTGGGAAAGTCTTGGACATGCTGAGTTTTAAGATATCTACTGGATGTGCAGTTTGAGATGTCTGAAAGGCAGTTGGAGTTGTAAGATTGGAGGTTAGCAGAGAGGTTAGAACAAGATAGGTAGATTTGAGATTCATCAACATAGCAATCATAATTAAATTCATGGGAGCTGATGAAATCACATGAGATGGTATAGAGAGAGAAAAGAAGAGGACCCAGGAGAGCCCAGTGAGATACCTATGGTTACAGGGTATAACCTGGATGAGGATCGAGCAAAAAGGAGGCAGAAGGAACAGTCTGATAGGTAGGAGGAGAAATGCGGCATCCTGAAAACCTAGAGAGAAGAGAGTATCAAGGAGAAGAGGATGATCAGCAGTGTCGTGTTGCTCATTTAATCAGTCTTTGGAGGATTAAGAAAAGCCAAGAAAGGTGGTAGAAGGGGAGGTAGCTACTTCCTGATTGCCAGTCCCCCTCTCCCCCTTTTTTTAAAAATAAACTTAAGTCTCTTTTAGGTACTTGCATTGCACTGGGAGTGGACATTGGTTTATTAGGGCAGAGGAAGTACAGGGAAGTATACTTATGTAACATCTTGTTATTCTTAGGCTTTTTTGTCTATGGAGAAGATACAAAATATTACCAACATTTGTAACAATTCTGGGCTTTGAATTATCATGATAAAGTGGCTTGTCTTAGGCCAGAGCACAGCACCCTTTAATAGTGGGCTGGTGGTTGAGCTTCCAGCTCTGGGAAGGGAAAGGTCCCCTTTAGTGTGACTCCCATTTTGCATTCTTTTTTTTTTTTAAATAAACTATTTAATCTGTATTAAAACAATTAGTAAAGGAACAGTAAAACAGTCTAAGCACAGACACTGTGAGTGGGTGGATGTAGAAAAAACCTCCTCCATAGCTCATGCTCTAGTGTGGGAAGGGTTTGAAAAATGTCTTTTGCATGACTAGACCAATGGTTCATGAAGATCCACTTGTGAGGTGTCTGAATCCCTGCTCACAATGTCTGGCACTTTCCATCATCTTAGTCATAATAAGAAGTTCCCTTTCTCTGTCTCAGCCTCATTCAGCTGGTGTCAAAGGCTGCCTCCCAAGATCCTTTGCCCATTTTGCATTCTTTTTTTTTTAATTTAAAAAAAAAAAACAACTTTTTTTTTAAGGCAATTGGTGTTAATTGACTTGCCCAGGGTCACACAGCTAGTATGTGTCAAGTATTTGGTCTAAGGCCTGATTTGAACTCAGGTCCTCCAGACTTCAGGGCTGGTGCTCTAACCACTGCGCCACCTAGCAGCCCCTCCATTTTGCATTCTTGCCACAAATAAAGGAACACTAGGCAATATAACAACATGGTCCACTAGAGGTATTTATGAGAAATAATGTCAAGTGCAGTTAATGTATTATTTAACAGGATTTTTTAAAACCAAAGTTAGGAGGAAGTGAAGTAGCGGTGGAGTAGAGACCAATTGCTCCTTGTCTGGGTTTTTTTTCTTAGTGCTTCTGCTCTTGGAGCAAGTGCCCTTCATAAAACATACCGTCCCATGCCCCACATCTCTCTCCTTGTCCAACAAGAGGTCATCTCTTTGGGAAGAGTAGATGTGCTAGACACCAGCAGCTGCCATGGTCCTGTTGCCACCAAGGGATGACTTGCATCCTCTCCCTTCTCCCCTCTTTTTCGTTTCTTTCAAAGTTCCCCCCACCATAGGCTGTACTTGTAAATCCTCTGCCCTCCTGTCTGAGGGCTGATTTCCCATTAATTTCTTTTCTAAGCTGGGGAAGAACTAAAAATCCTAGGGTTTTTGTGGTCAGATAATGTCTTGCTAGAGTTTTTAACATTTAGTATAGACTACCCCCTATCCCCTTCCCTTATAATATTTAAGGGGAGGGAGTGGGTTGCTAACTTTAATTAGGCATGAGTGAGCTTAATTATTAAGGGGCTTTCTGGTGGTTGCCCTTGAAACAACCTTGAATAATGATTGGTCTGGAAGGACCAAGTAATAATGAACCCATTGGGTCCACAAAAGATATCAAGCCACACTTGTCAGTGGGTTCTAGCAATGAGTTATCAGAATTCATAAATTAAATGGCTTTTTACTCCTCTGTTGTTGAGCAGGGTTTTGAAATTGAATAGAGGTGAATATAGTTCTGTGCTTTAAGTTTTTTTCAATCATTAATTAAGCGCTTACTTATGAAGCACATAGTGATAGACTTTGAGGTTCAGATAATATTCAGTTTTTTCCCCTCTTAACCCTAATATCTTACGTTTTATGATTTGTGTCATTGCTTGGCGGTACTGTAGTGACAGACTGTGATATTGTGGAAAGTCAGTTTAGTACATAGCAATTTGCCAAGTTCCCATTTGTGAAATAAATTTCATACTCTGGTACGCGTTAAGATTTGGATATGATTGGAGTACCAACAGTTTAGATTGTTCTTTAGAACAACAGTTTGTTATGGTAACATTTGTAAAAGGTTATAGACCCTTACTGGTTTTGCCATGAAAAATTTTTCTTTCATCCCAATAATATAATGTGCTATTTGTAGCTTGAGAAAATATCCTTTTTCTTCAGTAGATCCATTTGGGCAAAATTGGTTTCAAGCTAGTGAGAGATCTCTAATGTGGTGTCCTCAGAATTGGTTTTTTCCCGTGTTGTTGTTGCTTTTAAACTAATCTGTACCTCCCACTACTCCCCTTCCCCCAATATAGCAAATAAATAAAGCCCTCAATTCATATAGCTGCATAGTGGACAATCATTACTCCAAAGGACTCATGATGAAACATGTTACCCACCTCCTGACAGAGAGGTAATGGATTCAGAGTATAGATTGAGATATAGTTTTTTGGACATGGCCAGTGTGAAAATTTTTTTTGTTTGTGTAGAGATAAATATACACATATATATATTTAGTGGAGGTTTTAGTATTTTTTCTCAATAGTCAAAGGAAAGTTAGAGAGATGGAAGGAGAGAGATTGATTTTTATTGATTAAAAAAAATAAATTAAAAATACATAACTATATAGTGTAGCAAAACAAATCCTCACATTTGCCATGTCTGAAAATGTACGCATATCTGTTTTTTCATTTTAAGTTTATCATCTTATTTTCATGAGGTGAGTGTCATGTTTCATCTTTATTCTTTTGGTCTTGGGGTTTGTCATTGTGTCAATCCAAGTTCTAAAGTCTTTCACCTGTGATTAAATTTTTCAAAATCAGCAGTAGAAGTACAAAATGGGGAGGACTAGCTTAGCACCTTATGGTAATAAAGCCTTAGGGATTTTAGTTGATGACAAGTTGAATAAAAGACTACAATGTGACCTAGTTGTTTAAAAAAAATGACTTTTAATATTATTAGATTTTCACGTTCAGAAAAAGGAATGTGTTTTGTATTGGTTAGATCATATCTAGTATATTGTAGTCTGTTCTAAAATACACCACAGTTTGAGAGTGATAGTGTCCAAAAGAGGGCTTTAGGATGGCTGAAGTTCTGGAAACAAAGTTATTTTAGAAAACATTTGAACAAAGTGGGAATGTTTAAACTGCAGCAAAAAAGAAGACATATTATGGGAGGAGAAATGATAGCTGTAAGCTCTTCCATTAAAATGTATCTCCTTGTGAGTAGGGGTTGTTTCACTGTTTGTATTTCTATCCCTATCACCTTATACAGGGCTTGACACGTGCTTGAGAAATGCATATTGATTAATTGCAGCATTTAAAATATTTGAATATATATGTAGAAGGAGGCAGAAGAATTAGACCTGTTCAGTGTTATACCAAAGACAAGTCGAGGTAAATGGGTGGGTTCAGGGAAGTAGATTTTTGTTTATTGTAAGGATGAACTTTTTTTTTCTATTTATTTTTTTAATTCAATTTTATTTTCAATTCCAAATTCTCTCCCTCCTCTTTTCACTTCCCCCACCCATTGAGAAAGTATGCAAAACAAAACCAGTTACAAATATGTACAGTCATGTAAAACAAATTTCATCATTACCCATATATCCCTACTCCCATCTCCCCCTTCCCCTGGGGGAAAAAAAAGATTAAGCTAAAGAAAAGGCAGAAAATGTTTCAGTTTTCAGTTCACCAGTTCTTTCTCTGGAGTTGGATAGCTTGTTTCATCATGAATCCTTTGGAATTGTGGTTGGTCATTGTGTTACTGCTGCTATATAAATTGTTCTCCTGGTTGTGGCCACTGAGGAAGAACTTTCTGTAAAAATTTTATTTATTTTGTTAAATATTTCCCAATTACATATAAAATTTTTTGTAACATTCATTTTTTAAAATGCTGAGTTCCAAATTCTCTCCTCTCCTCCTGACCTTTCACCGTCATTGTTAAAGCAAGCAATACATTGATTATACATATGAAGTCACACAAAACATATTTCCATATTAGCCACATTGCAAAAGAAAACACACACACACACACACACACACACAGACCCCTACCCCTACCAAGAAAAATAAAGTTTAAAAAAATGCCTCAATCTTCACTCAGAGTTCATCAGTTCTATCTGGAGATGGATAGAATTTTTCATCATGAGTTCTTTGGAATTGTCTTGGATTATTGTCTTAATCAGAGTAACTAAGTCTTTCACAGCTGATGATCCTTACAGTATTGCTGTTACTATGTACAATGTTGTCTTGGTTCTGCTTACTTCACTCTGCATCAGTTCATAGAAGTCTTAAGGGAGAACTTTTTTTCTTATTTTGGTGAGGCAATCAGAGTTAAGTGACTTGCCCAGGGTCACACAATAAGTCTCATGTGTCTGAGGCCAGATTTGAACTCAGGTCCTCCTGACTCTAGGGCAGGTGCACTATCCACTGTGCCACCTAGCTGCCCCAAGGAAGAACTTTTTAACAATGAGCTATTAAAAATGGAATGACCTGATTTCTGTTCATGGTACTATTCTTTTAGAGTCATAGAATCTTGAATGGGAGACCTTGAGGTTACTGAGCTCATTAGCCTGCCAAAGACAAAATCCCTTATAGTAACTATAACATTCAGATGCTGATCTCTCTCTGAGCTTTCCATCACTGGAGGTATTCAAGTAATATCTGAATGACTGTTGATGGATATTACACAGGGGATTTTTGCCATGGATAGAATATCGGGTTAGATGATGTCTGTGGCCTCCACTCATCTTTCTGTGACCCTGAGACCTTCATGCTGGTACCATGAACAGAAATCTATGAATCAAAAGTGAGATGAGGTTTTTGGGGAAAGAAGCTTAATTTTAGACATATTGGTGAGGGGATTGTAGACTATCCAAATGGGGATACATTAAGGAACTGCAAACATTAATCTGAAGTTGGATTAGGGGGTCAGGACTAGATAGATAGTTTTTGGGACTCATCTGAGTGGCATTATGGAGTAGTGGAAAGAATATTAAGACTTGAATTCATGAGACATGTTGAATTCCATCTTTGGATAAGTCATTTAATTTCTTTGAGGCTCAGTTATTTTCTATAAAAAGGTGAAATACCTATATTACCTACCCTACTGGTTTGTTTAAAGGAAATGCTGTGTATATCTTAGGAATGCTACACAAGTATGAGTTATTGTTGCCATCCAGAGTTGAATAGTGCCAGCTCACAAGCAGCATCTGTTCTTGGATGGGGGTTGTGGGGCATAATATGAAAACAGATAAGTACATTTTTGAAGAAGGAAAGGTAAGTTCTCTAAGGGAGAGTGAAACGAGGAAGACTGGAGGACCAAAAATTTTGTCTGGGTCAAAATGCATATTTAAAAGTCTGGGTAAGATAAGAAGTAAACTGAAGAAACTGGAAAGGTAGGAAGAAAATTGGGGTGGGGTATCATTAAAGAAAAAACCAAAAGAGTAGAGAGTTTTGGGAAGGAGATGGTGTGGTCACCATTTACAAATTCTCCAAAGTCAAAGCAAGTGAAGACTGAGTCAGAGGCCTCTGGATTAGGTATCTGAGTGGAATGTTGGCAGTCCTTTTAGCATGCACTTGGACTACAGTGCAGAGGGTGAAGGCAGATGGCAGAGGATTAAGGAGATTAAGAGAGTTAGAGAGTAAAGGCAGTAGCCGTAA
This sequence comes from Vombatus ursinus, assembly GCF_900497805.2. Lineage (NCBI taxonomy): Eukaryota > Metazoa > Chordata > Mammalia > Diprotodontia > Vombatidae > Vombatus > Vombatus ursinus. The sequence goes on from NW_020953936.1 coordinate 7,934,584, forward strand.
AATACATATTGAGCATGTTTGACAGTGAAAGGAGAAATAGGATGGTAGTTACTGGTCCACTGAAGGTTTTTTTCATTTTAAATATTCTTTTTTATTACAAGCTTAAGCATCAACACATTTCTATATACAATGAACAGAAAAAGAGGATTGTGTATGAAACCATGACCCTATTTATTTTTTAAAAGGATATGCACAGTGCCTGGCACATAGTAGGCGCTTAATAAATGTTTATTTATTGATTGATATACTAGAACCAACACTGCCATGCCTGTGTCCCCTTCCAAACTTTCTTTGTTTCATTAATGTTGCTTTCTTTTTCTTTTTGCGTCACTATCACCCACTTATCCCTTCTCCCCTTAGTAAAAGTTTTCTCTTCTAACAAAATGAGATTAGTCAAGCAAAACAATCGACACATTTGCCTAGAAATGTATGTTACTTTATACACCCCTAGAGGAAGCATGTTTCAATATCTGTCTTCTGCAGCTATGATTGGTTATTACATTGATCAGTTCTTAAAGTCATTGGAAGTTGTTTTCCTTTATATTATTGTAATCACTATATAAATTGTTCTAGTTCTTTTCCCTTCATTGTATTAATTAATGTCTTTCCAGATTTCTCTGAATCCACTCCTTTCATCATTTCTTACAGTGTAATAATGTTCCATTAGGTTCATGTGTCATATATTTTTTAGCCATTCCCTATTTGATAAAGTACCACTTTGCCTTCAATTATTTGTTATAACTGAAAGTGCTGCCACAAATATTTTTACATATTTAAATTCTTCACCTCTTGTCTTTGACTTCTTTGGGGCTGCTAGTTGTTCTGTTGAATCAAAGTCTAATGACTTTTCTAGGATAGTTCCTAATTGTACTGTAGTTGGGTAAGGAGATAAGTAGAGGAGAGAATGAAGATGATGGAGAGAGGTTAATATTGGTGAAGCAAGGTCACAGAAGGTAGGTGCCAAGGGGGTACATTGAGTATAAGCAGAGGAATTAGGCTTAGGAGAAAGGAATATTGTCCCCCCTATATACAGGAGCAGAAAGTTAGGATGGGCATATATAGATAGAGATGGAGGGAGAAAATATGAGTTACCCTCTTTTGATCACAATATTTTTTTTTTCAGTAAAGTAGTAGATAGGGTCATTGGTTTAGACTGGGAACATTGCTGTAGATAGTACAGAATTTGAGGGACTTTTGGAGAATTTTACAGTTTTGTAGTTTTATACTACACATTTATGCTGTACTTCTCTCTCACAAAATACCAAGTGGCAATTTAATGGAAAACTCTGACTTAGAAGATTTGGAGGAATAATCAGTAGAGGATTTTTTCCCCCCTAAATTTTCTTAAACCAAAAAACAGGGCAACTGGTCACAAGTAGTTTTAATATCCATTTCTGCCCCTTGTACCCCTTTCTCCGAGAAAATAGGCAGAACTGGAGGCTCAGGAAAAGGAAGCTATCTGACCAATTTAAAAACATTTTTTTTTTTTTTTTGCTCAGTCGTGTGCAACTCTTTTGTGACCCCATTTGGGGTTTTCTTGGCAAAGATAATGGAGTGGTTTGCCATTTCCTTCTCCAGCCCATTTCACAGATGAGGAACTGAGACGAACAGGTTAGGTGACTTGCTGAAGGTCACACAGCTGGTAAGTGTCTGAGGCTAGATTTGAATTCTGGAAGATGAGTCTTCCTGACTCCAGGTCTGGTGCTGTATCCATTGTGCCACCTACCTGCCCCTGGTAGCTGCTTATTAACACACAGTTGTAGTCCACATCCACCATGGCAGAATAAGTCTTACACAAACTGAAATTTGGCAGTCGTTTATCTTAGCATCTAGATTTGTACTCTTATGACTATTTGAAGTTAATATTTTGCTGTTGAGATATGTATTGATCTAATGCTTTTTTAATACTGTATCTCAAATGTCTTTATTTGTGTCATTTGCCCTTGTCTGTCTTATATTCTTAACTTCTAGAGAGCAGGATATTTGTGTATTTATGTAATTATTCTTCTATATTGCTTATTGCAATTTTTTTGCATAGTTATTTAAATGTTTTCTGATAATATGTTATTTTTGCTAATACAGAGGTTCCCTTCCCCCACCCCCAAGAAAAGAAAAACCGTTCTTTAGACATTTAATAAGAAGACTTTTGTTTTTGTGAATTTGATGCCCTTAGGAATTAGGGCTCTGCTTCAGGTTGCATCAGAAGACTGGAATCTCTATGTCCTTCATTCTGGTCAGATGACTTCTGTTGCCAAAAAAAGAAAATCTTTTTTGAGGGGCTACACCATTTGGAGTTATTTGACTTCATGATTTTTTCCTGCAATTAGAAATACATACATTGACTGCTTTTCGAGAACTAGGTACCAGTGTGTAACTGTAATCAAGATGCATTTTTCAGATACTTTAAAATCTCAGTGTTTTCAAACTTTCATACTGAAACCTGCTTATCTATTGGTAACATATTTTATGGTCCCTTAATAAATTGTATTTTTCGTCTAATTGTTTAACTGTATTCAAAGTACTATGAAAAATGATTTACGTTTGACTCAGGTCATACAGATGTTTTCTGATCATTCTGATTAGGGATTTAATAAGGCCAGAAAAAGTATTGAATATCTCAGGAACATTCAGCAAAGGATGTCTGTATTGGTTCCTAAATGATCAGGTTTTGTGAGACACCCAACATAAACCTTAGTTCTCAAAATAAGAATATTGAGGATGGCTTGGGGACAGGAAAAGGAGGGAACCATTTTTTTCTAATTATGCATTTATTAAAGACAATTGGTATTTTAGCAGCTTAACAAACCTGATATGACAAAGAAAAGTGTATTCTTTTACTCCATTTTTACCACAGACATGAAGAAAAATGCTGCCATAAAAATGTCAAGTAGAAAATCACATTTAAGTCCCCTTCTTCTTGGAGCTGGTGTGAGAAGGATAAAATGGATTCTTGTGGGATTATACTGTACATAGCTTTGTTAGCCATTAAGTTCCATTTTCTTTGTCCTTAAAACCACCTTAATTTTCTGCCCAGTGAGTGTTTTACTTTTCCATGTTAATATAGCTGATTCTCCATAATAATTAGTAACTACGTAATTTTTTTTTTTTTTGGTCTTCAATTCTGAAGAGCTGCTTTTTTTTTTTTTTTAAACCTCTTTTTTTGGCTTCCAACCAGCCCTTTCAAATCTAAATTCAGAGCAGGTAGGAAAATGCTTTTAAAATGCATGTTTGATGTAGTAAAGTGCTGTGCCATGCTTCTGAAAGAGCCAGGGTCACAGCTGCATACATGAAAATGCATGGTGACTGCAGGCATTGTTTCCTCATACAGAAAAAGCAATCTGTGTCTGTCATTGAATTTATGATGTAAATCAAATCATAGCTCTCTTACATTCAGAGATGTAACAAAAAAGGTTGAGGTGACCTAAAGGTTACAAATAACTTTTGCTTTCATAGTTGCCTACTACAAGACTAATCTTTTTTTTTCCCCCTATTTCTATTAAGATTGATGTATTTACACTTGGAAAGGTGAATCTAGTTACATATCTTATTTTATCATTGCCTTTGTTCAAGTGGAACTACAAATTTAGCATTTATTAGGTTCTTTCCCACCCCCACCTTTTCAGTTAAAGTGAAGGTAGTGTTTTGTGTTGGCAATATCATTGAAGGGGAAGACTGTTGAAATACTGTGTCTGACCTGTCCTTCCATGGCTGATTGTTTCCTCAGAGCCCTTGAACTTGAGACAGAGGAGAACTAGAGGAAGAACACTGCTGGCGTGATGGGCGGATTCTTAGGATTTATTAGAATATATAGACTGGAGTCAGACCTAATGAGCAGGCATGAGTAGTTTGATTCTGTATTGTTGGAGGGAAGTAGATCCATCTACGTACGGAAGTGCTGTGTGCAGGGGAATGTGATTGGTTCTCAGTTCAAATAAAGCATGTCCCTTATCTTCTAGGTGCTTGCAGTCGATGTAGGGTTGACCCATTGAGTGCCAATATGAGGCTGTGCTGTTGTGGTTCTGCTTGAAGAGTGTCCCTGCTCTGTTCAAAGCAGAGACTTTGTCTAGGCTGCATTACACCTGAACTTAATCCAGAGGAGAAGCAAAGGGGCAGAAAAGTATGTAATAAGGGAGATGAGATCATGTGAACAGAAACTGCAACCAGGTTGTCCAGTCATGGGGAACTCAGATGTGGTGGGCATTGGGTCCAAGGGAATATATCCAATAAGGATGAGCCATGAAGTGAGTCTCAGAATCAAAGCAAGAATTCAAGATAGTGGGGATAAGGATACATTGTAATAGGGGTCCCTCTGTTTTCTTTGCTAGTCTTTCATCATTTGTGCTTTATTCTTGTGTGTAGATACTATCCTCTTCCCTAGGGTACCACTGCCTCTTTCCTATCTTGGAGTGATACAAAGTGGTAGGAAGTACTTTCTACCCATTAACTCTTTTAATCCTCACAACCACTCTGTGAGGGAGGGTCATTCTTATCTCTATTTTATAGGTGAATAGGTTGTCATGTGACTAGTGAGTGTTATGCCAGGTCTTACTCCATACCCAGTCTTCTTTCCATAACATTGGAATTCCTAGCCTAATGATTAAAAAAAAATGGTTGTTCTTGTCCTTTCTTTTAGCTTTGATGCTTTTTTTTTCTTTCTGTCAGCTACATTTGTTGAATATTCTAGACAAGACTAGGTATTGGTGGGAGGTGGGCAGTGGGGAGAGTTGCAAAAAGAATTAAAAGACTCAGTTCCTGTCTTCATAAACTTAGTCTAGTTAGTGAGAGAAGACCTGCAACTTAAACTAAATCAACAGTACATGTATATGTATATAATGTGTACGTATACATGTAGAAAATAATGCAGAATTTTCTTTTTCTTTTTTTCTTTTTTTTGTTTGACTGTGTATAAAGGGATGTGATTAGTGTAAAGAGTCCTTGACTTGAGGTTAGAAGAAATGGATATGGATCCTGGTTTTTTTTTTTTCAATTTTTAGTTATCCAGACATCCTCTGGAACTTTCCTTCCCTGCCAAGAACAGAGCAACTAATAGCTTCTTCGTGCCTTGCTCTGATAATAATTTTGTACTTCAAAAAGTGAAGGAACTAATGAAGAGAAATTCTGTTCTTGATTTTATTCTTAACAAAAAGGAGGAATTGGTTGCTGGAATAGTAATGAAGGAATTCTTGGGATGGGTGGAATATAATGGTACCATCTTAGAATTTTTTTTTTTACATAACACATTTTAAAGTTTATTTAATCTGAATTATAATATTTCCTTCATCAATTTCTTAAGTCTAGACAATCAAGAACATAATCAAGCCCCAAGTTAGAGGATTTGCTGACTTCCAAAGTGTAAATGCTCACATTGAAAATTTAACAACCAGCTCTCTGGTGCTAGTACAAAGCTGACTGCAGCACACGACTGCATGATAATGATAATAAAAGAGTTTCTGTTTTATCCTAGAGGCAGTAGGCAGGCAGTGAAGTTGCCTCACCAAGCAAGGGCTGTAGTCAGACCTTTGCCTGAGGATCAAAATTTAAAGAGCCACATGCATAAAAACCTCACAATCCAATGCAGAAAGGCAGAAATATTAAATGCATCCCTTTCACATCATGATGCAATAAAAATTACATGTAATAAAGGGCTATGGAAAGATAGACTAAAAAATTAATTGGAAACTAAATAATGTAATCGTAAAGAATGAGTGGGTCAAATAACAAATCAGAAACAATCAATAACTTCATCCAAGAGAATGGTAATAATGAGACAACATATCAAAATTTATGGGATGCAGCCAAAATGATTCTTTGGGGAAATTTTATATCTCTAAATGCTTACATGAATAAAATAGAGAAAGAGGATGAATTGGGCATGCAAGTAAAAAAGCTAGAAAAAGAACAAATTAAAAATCCCCAATGAAATACCAAATTAGAAATTCTGAAAACCAAAGGAGAGGTTAATAAAATTAAAATTAAAAAAAACTATTGAACTAATAAATAAAACTAAGAACTGGTTTTGTGAAAAAACCAATAAAGTAGATAAACCTTTGGTTAATTTGATTAAAAAAAAAGAAAGAAGAAAATCAAATTACCAAAATAAAAAATAAAAAGGATGAATTCATCACCAATGAAGAAGAAATTAAAACAATAGTTATGAGCTATTTTGCCTAACTGTATGCCAATAAATTTGACAATGTTAGTGAAATGGATGTATGTTTTCAAAAATATAAATTGCCCAGTTTGACAGAAGAGGAAATAAAATGCTTAAATAATCCCATTTTTGGAAAAAGAAATTGAACAAGCTATCAATGGACCAGATGACTTTACAAGTAAATTTTACCAAACCTTTAAAGAACAATTAATTCCAGTACTATATAAACTATTTGGGAAAATAGGTGGCATCCTACCCAATTCTTTTTATAATACAAATATGGTGCTGATACCTAAACCAGGAAGAACCAAAACAGATAAATTTATAGACCAATTTCCCTAATGAATATAGATGCAGAAGTTTTAAATAAAATATTAGTAAAGAGATTACAGCAAGTTATCATGAGAATAATACACTATGACCAGGTAGGATTTATACCAGGAATGCAGGGCTGGTTCAATATTAGGAAAACTATCAGCATAATTGACTGTATCAAAAACAAAACTAACAGAAATCATATGATTATCTCAGTAGATGCAGAAAAAGCTTTTGACAAAATATAACACCCATTCCTTTTAAAAACAGTAGAGAGCATAGGAATAAATGGAGTCTTCCTTAAAGTGGTAAGTAGCATCTGTTTAAAACCATCAGCAACATGATATATAATGGGGATAAGCTAGAAGTATTTCCAATAAGATTAGGGGTGAAACAGAGATGTCTATTTTCACCACTATTATTCAATATTGTACTAGAAATGTTAGCTTTAGAAATAAGAGGAAAAAAAAAGAAATTGAAGGAATTAGAATAGGTAGTAAAGAAACAAAGCTATCACTCTTTGCAGATGATATGATGGTATACTTACAGAATCCTAGAGAATCAAGTAAAAAACTACTTGAAATAATGAACAACTTTAGCAAAGTTGCAGAATATAAAATAAACTCACATTAATCATCAGCATTTCTATATATTACTAGCAAAGCCCAACAGCAAGAGATAGAAAGAGATATTCCATTTAAAGTTACTGTACACATCATAAAATATTTGGGGGTCTACCTGCCAAGACAAACCCGGGAACTATATGAACACAGTTACAAAACACTTTTCACACAAAAAAAGTCAGGTCTAAACAATTGGGAAAATAACAGTTGCTCATGGGTAGGCTGAGCTAATATAATAAAATGACAATTCTACCTAAATTAATTTACTTATTCAGTGCCATACCAATCAAACTACCAACGTCTATTTTATAGAACTAGCAAAAATAATAACAAAATTCATCTGGAAGGGCAAAAAGTCCAGAATATCAAGGGAATTAGTGAAAAGAAATGTAAGAGAAGGTGGCCTATTCATACCAGATCTTAAATTGTATTATAAATCAGCAATCATCAAAATTACTTAGTATTGGATTAGAAATAGAGTGATAGACCAATGGAATAGGTTAGGGTCACAAGGCATAGTAGTCAGTAACTATAGTAATCTAGTGTTTGATAAACCCAAAGACTCCAGCTTCTGGGGTAAGAACTCATTATTTGACAAAAACTACTGGGAAAACTGGCAGAAACTAGGCATAGACCAATGTCTTACAGTGTATACCAAGATAAAGTCAAAATGAGTACACAATTTAGATATAAGGCCAATACTTATAAGCAGACTAGGAGAGCAAGGAATAGTTTGCCTATCGAATTTATGGAGAACAGAAGGATTTATGACTGAATAAGAGATCTAGAACATTATGAAATGCAAAATGGATAATTTCGATTATATTAAAGTGAAAATTTTTGCAAGAACAAAGCCAAGGCAACCAAGATTAGAAATGAAGCAGAAAGCTGGGAAACAATTTTTGCAGCCAGAGTCTGTAATAAAGGCCTTATTTCTAAATTATATAGAGAATTGAATCAAATTTATAAGAATGCAAGTCATTGGGACAGCTAGGTGGCGCAGTGAATAGAGCTCTAGTCTTGGAGTCAGGAGGACTTGAGTTCAAATCCGGCCTCAGACACTTGACACTAGTTGTGTGACCCTGGGCAAGTCACTTAACCCTGGTTGCCTCACCAAAAAACAAAAACAAAACAATGCAGGTCATCCCCCAATTGATAAATGGTCAAAGGATATGAACAGGCAGTTTTCAGATGAAGATATTAAAGCTATCTATAGTCATATGAAACAGTGCTCTACATCACTATTGATTAGAGCAATGCAAATCAAAACAACTCTGAGGTACCACCCACACCTATCAGATTGGCTAATGTGACACAACAGGAAAATGATAAATGTTGGAGAAGATGTGGGAAAATGGAACACTAATGCATTGTTGGTGGAATTGTGACATACTCTAACAGTTCTGGAGACCAATCCGGAACTATGCCCATAGGGCTATAAAACTGTACATATCCTTTGACCCAGCAATATCATTTCTAGGTCTGTATCCCAGTGAGAAAAGGACCCACATGTACAAAAATATTTATAGCAGCTTTTTTTGTGGTGGCCAAGAATTGGACATTGAGGGGATGTCCATCAATTGGGGAATGGCTGAACAAGTTGTGGTATATGAATGTAATGGAATACTATCGTTCCATAAGAAATGATGATCAGGCAGACTTCAGCAAATCCTGGAAAGACTTACATGCTGAGTGAAGTGAGCATAACCAGGATACCTTTGTACACAGTAACAGCAACATTGTGCAATGACTAACTTTGATAGACTTATTTCTTCTTAGTATTGCAAGGATCTGAGACAACTCCAAAAGACTTGTGATGGAAAATGCTGTCCACATTTAGAGAAAGTTAACTGTGGAGTCGGAATGCAGATCGAAGCATACTTTTTGCTCTCTCTTTTTTGTTTCTTCTTTCTTGTGGTTTCTCCCATTGGTTCTAATTCTTATTTACAACATGACTAATGCACACCATCTTGGGGGAAGGGGGACGTGAGGAAGGGGGAGAAAATTTAGAACTCAAATCCTTATGGAAATGAATATTTAAAACTAAAAATACCATTTGAAAAAAAAAGTCATCTATGTCACTCTGACATTGTTATTTAGTTGTGTCTGACTCTTCCTGACCCCATTTGGGTTTTCTTGGCAGTGATACTGGAGTGGTCTGACATTTCTTTTTCCAGGTCATTTTACTGGACATCTCAGAATTTGTGATAGAAGAAAAGAAAATGGGTATAGTCTCATTTGCTTCTACTCTTTAAGGGAAGAACATTTCAGTGGGTACAGAGACTATAGATGGGAATGAACTCATGGCCTAAAATTCTATAGCCCTTGAAGGATGGGAAACTCAAGAATGAAATTATGAAAACACAAAGAGACAAACATTCTGATAAAGAAGAACAAGGGTATTGTCTAAAAGAGATCAAGGGTGACTATGAAATTATTGCATACATCCATAAGTATAGTGTTAGGTATGCTAAGGTCCATATTTGGCTACAGCTAATCAGAAAACTAAGGACACACAAAACAAAGACCCTTTGCTTCCCCACCCCCGTCCTTCTAAATTATACTGAAGTTAGCTGCGTGACCCTGGACAAGTCACTTAACCCCAATTGCCTAAAAACAAAAAAAAAAAACCAAAACCAAAAAAAAGTAAATTATACTGAAGTTCAAAGAAAGGATAAGACTTCTGCTTGGAGTACATGGTATGATGGTGATTTCCAACAGGAAGAAACCAGAGCTCCTCAACTTTTATTTTGCTTCTGTTTTATGCCCATGAGAATGATCTTTAGATTGGAAAGGACGGAACACAAACTGTTAATGTGGAGTTTAAACCCAAAATACGCTGGAAAATAGAAAGAGAGTGTCTTGATGATTCCCTTGATGAGTCCAAGTGAAAATGTCTAGATGAACATTTAGGATCCCTAGAGAACTGGAAAATGTGAGTGCTAAACCACAGTCTATGGTATTTGAAAGATTATAGAGAAGGACAAATTCTGTCTCAATTTTTTTAAAAGAAGAAGTAGAATGTAGGCTGTCAACTATTCTTCAATGAGTTTGACTTTGATTCCTGGAAGCATTACTAGAAGATATTATGAAAACAATGGTCACTGGACATCTAGAAAAAGAAGCAGTGATCATAAAGAGCCAGCTTGTCTTCACTGGGAATAAGTTATTCTGGATTGACCTTATTTCCCTTTTTGATAGAATTTCCAGAGTGGTAGGTGAAAGAAATGTTTTATTCTAGATGTTGGCAAAATATTTGATAAAGTTGTTCCTGCTGTTCTTGTGAACAAGATGGAGAGATGTTTATTAGTATAGTAAGTACTTTTGGAACTGGTTTAAAGAGTAGTACTAATGATCCAATATCAATTTAGAATAGGAGGTTTTTAGTGAAATACCCTAGGGATCATTGCTTGGTTCTTTGCTGCTTAATATTTACTTTCAGTCAGTGAATTAAAGTGCAAGCCATTGATAAAATGGCATGTTTGTCAGCTTTTCAGATGACACAGAAGTGTGACCAGGCAGGTTTGTTTGAAAAGGATCTGAGAATTTTACTCAAGGGTATGCTGGTAAATGTTTATCACCTTCTCTCTAAAAACACTGTACAAGGCACACTTTTAAGTTTAATTTTCATTATTAACATTTTGTCCATCATTTTCTTAGCCTATACAATCAACAAAATAAGAAATCAAGCCCTGATTTGTAGCATTCACCAATTTCTGAGGTTTGGATGTTCTCACTGAAAATTTAATAGTTATCTTGTGAGCCAGTATGAGCTGGCGCCAGGGTGCACCTCTGGTTAGCGGCCTATCAGCACACAGGGAGTCAGCAATGTGATTGGAAGCCAAATGTGCTACTGACTTAGAAGTCTTCAGTGGTATAATATTCAGGGTTGTAAGGTTATGGTTCCAATGTACCATTGGTCACATCACATCTAGAGTAGAGTATGTAGTTGTGGGTACCGTATTTTAGGAGGGATACTAATAAACCAGACAGCATCCAATGGATGGCAAGGGTTTTTGAGATCATGAGGCTTGACTATAAACTGGGGAAATTTACCCAGCAGACGAAAGGATTTAAGGGGAATATTGTCTTTAAGCATTGAAGGGCTGTTTTGGGGAAGAGGGATTAGTTTTATATAATCTTATTCTCCTTTGAGGGATTATTATCCATGCCCTAGCCATGGGTATACCCAAAGCCTCTGTCCTAGGCTCTTTTCTTCCTTCCCTATCCGTCCCCTCTCTCTAATTTCAGCAGCTCCCAATGGTTCAATTATCTCTATGTGTATGAATATGGAAATACAATAAACTTAGTATCTCTTATATTGGTAAGTGGGATAATTGAAATCTACTGATTTTATCTAGATTTGATATTTGTCCCTTCTCACACCAAATCTTTTTTTTTCTTATCAGAACTTTTATTGAGCAAGATTAGCTTATTTTTTTCTTAGTTCCTTTTGTTTTCCTTATCTCCTAGAGGTACTTAATAACCAGTTAAATGTCCAAAAATGCAGAAAAGGAAGAAATTCCTGAATAATCCATATCTTTCCCAACCTGGGTAATAAAGAATTAATTATATTTAGAATCTTGAGGTTTTTAAATGCTCTGATTATAATATTTTAGATAGGAAAAACCTCCTTTTTCTGTGATTAGAGAAAATATATAGTTAAGTGGTAATTGCTTTGAACTGTGGTTTTATATTAACTAAAAGAATAATTTTTTTTAAATTAAAAAATTTTATTTCCTCTATCTTTTACTTTGGTATACAGAGTGGTAACAGGACCTTGTCATTATGACCCAGTGACCTTGACCATATCTAATTTCAGTGATTTGCTTTCAAGTTTATGGAATTGTACTGTTTTTGAAACATTCAGTTCTGGGACTTTGAGGGGTTCAGCAAAAACATTGTATTCGATCTTTCTGCTTTTTGTATGGACATCATGTTCTATTTTGTCTTATGCATTTTTTAATATACATTAAGCCAAATGACTCATGAGAGAATGTTATAGTTCTATTTATATATCTATATATTTATATATATATCTATATATATAACCTATGAAGTAGCTTTTTGGGGGGATGTTATTGCTAAATTTGAGCTAATTATATTTAGCTAATTTATTAAAAATTTAATTGCTAGGAAAACTGTTTTCACTCTCACCTTTCCTTTCCCCCTTAAGGATTATGATTTCTAAACTCATTTTTGAAGGGTCTAATTTCCACATAATCATACAACTCTCACCTGACGTGCAGTTTTAGGGAATGTTGATTATTTAGATGGCTAGATTTCTGTTTAATATAGATAGTTCTTATTTGACTCACTTCTACTTACTGTCAAGTCCATCATCCATCCATGATGCTAAACAGAATCTACCATGCTGATTTCTGGTGGAACAAAGCCCTTTCTCCAAGTAGCAATTCTACTTTAAATTTGTCCTCCCATCCAAATGCAGAATAGGGAGATGAATTATAATGTAGTTAAAACTCTGCATTCTGTATTTCTAATTCTGTTTAAATATTATTCCCATTTTTTTTTTTTTTGACTCTGGCTTCATTTGCACAGACCTATCTCCTGTATATTCAGGAAATCTGACTGATAACAAAGACATTCACACATTTTTTTTTGGAGGAGGTAGAATGGGAAATGATCTACATTACAGCCCTGGAGTGATCTTTATGACCTTATAAAAATGTGATGCTTCTTGTGTAGATTTCTTCTCCCTTGAAGAGTCGTAAATGCCACCATTAGCCAAATGAAATATCTGAGAGTGTGGGGTGATTTTTCCTGTTATACTCCTTAATTATAGAAAAGACAATATTTACGTAAAAATTACAACTGCTACCGAATATGTTCTAATTGGCGGTTATAGTCCAACAAGATTGACATGACCTTGACAGTCTGGGAGTTCAGCTGAGGTAGTGGGACAATAGGATTTCTAATATATTTTTCTTAATAGTCCCTGACAGCCAGGTTGTAATCTGGTCCGACTGTGGGGTTTCTTAGCAAAGGGGTATGGAACTTGGTGATGTAGTGAATGAAGCTCTTGACTTGGAGTCTAGAAGACCTGAGTTCAAATTATGCCTTGGACACTTATTAACTATGTGATTCTGGGCAAGTCCCTTAAATCTCTTATTTGCTTCAGTTTCTTCATCTCCAGAATGGAGACAACAATTGCAACCTAATTGCTTCTTATGCTTGCTGTTGTTGCTTTGGAAAAGGTGCTTGGGGGCAACTGTAGCAGCTTTAGTAACTTGGTTTTAATCAGAGCTATCATTTGGCTTAGTTACCTCTAAACCTACCCTTTTTGTAGCTTTTCCTCCTCCTGGGCTGGAGAGACCTCACTTCAACTTATGATCTTAGCCAATACGTTTTCTCAAACACTGATCTTTGCAGGTTAGGCTATGAACAGGTAGTGGCCATTTGCTCAGTAATTTTCAAACAGCCCTGGAGTAAGGGGTTCCTCAATTTTTTAAATCTCTTGTAGGTCTATGCAAATGAATATCCTGAAATGTGTAGGTAGGCCACAGTAGGCCCTAGCTGGGCAAGTTTATTCTGTCATTTGGGCTTTTCATATGCAAATGAACTGCTCCAAGTCTGCCGTTCTCCTGCTAGGTATGGAGTGATTTAAGGGCACCTGAAAGGGCCTTACTCTTACATTTCATTTTCTCGGGATCTTGCCTCTTATAACCTTCAACATTGCAGAATTCTAAAAGAGACACACCTTTATCTTTTAGTGCATCAGTTTGCTTGGGCTTGTGGAGCTAATAATGAAATAGTAGCGTAATAATGTAAAGTGTGTAGCAAAGTCTTCAAGGTTTTTAAAAGAAATACTTTACAATGTGTTACACCTCTGTTTTTGGTGGAAGAATTCACATCATATGATAAACTGCCCCTTGTATTAGATAATAGGCTTGCCTGCCTCAGTCTTGTTTTTGTATGAAAGTTCCTATTTTATAATCTTAAAGAAATCAAGTCAACAAGCATTTGTTAAGTGCCTATTATATGCCAGGCATTGTGTTAAGTGCTGGGGATACAGAGAAAAATAAAAACCACCTCCTCACAGTCTAATTGGGAGGGCTTGTAAACAACTATGTACAAACAAGATATAGACAGGATAAATTGAATATAATCAGAAGGAAGGAACTAGCAATAAAGGGGATTGTGAAAGGATTCTTACAGAAGATGGGATTTTATCTGGGACTTGAAGGAAGCCAGGAAGCTGAGATGGGAAAGGAGGACATCCTAGCCATGGGGGATGGATGGCTAGTTTGAATGTAAGGAGTTGGGAGAGATGGAATATTGCTGGGGGAAATTCCTCAACTCTGAGATCCTGAGATCCTCCTGGAGAGCAATCCTCTTATTTTTGACTCTTTTGACTGCTGGTCATTAATTCAAGACACAGAGCTAGAAGATTAAAAAAAAAAGTTTCATTAGCATCCGCTGATGGTCAGTTGCTTGGCCTCATAACAAGAGGAGAAAGACACATATATAGGATTTTGCACAACCTTAGTGCAATATTATTGACCTCAAAAGGAGCCTAACAGTTGAGGCTGCTCTTCTCACTCTTCTTAATTGGGAGGTTCAGTAATTGGAACAGGATGTCAAATAATTTGGGGGACAATGTGTTAACTTTGCAGTTATTTATACAATCTTGTAGTTCTTCTTTGACCTTAAGGTTACTTTTTTTGGAGAGATGTTTTTCCCAAACCACTTTTCCTCTCCAAGTTCTAACTCTGTTCTCTGTCCTCACTGTGACCTCCAATCCCTCCACCCCTTTCTGAAGCATTCACCCCTACACTGGCTACAGTTGCTTCCCTTACCCATCTTGATCCCTTGGTAAATGACTCCATACTGTAGTGTCTTTTTCTCTTGAGTCCTTTCCCCCCTTATTCTATCACTGATCCTGCCCTGACACACCTCAGCTTTGGATCACTTCTACCATCCTCTGCCTTTGTTCATGCTCACATATTGCAGAATGAAGCTGGAGAGAATCATGAAACCACATTGACTAGACACAGTACACATTTACGTTACGTACCCTCACCTGGGCCCTCACAACAGCAAGGCAATCCTTTTACATCTCCCTCTTCTATTCAACACTTTCTTTAAATATTTTCCTCCCTCCTTAAAACTCCTATAAGGCTCCTCCTCTCACCACCCTCTCAGTTGACAACCTTGGCTCATATTTAACTGTAAAAAAATGAAACCATTTGCCATGAGCTCCCTCTTCACCCCTCCTAATCATTCAGATGCCTTCTTTCACTTTCTCCTTTTTCACCTGTCTCACATGAAACCGAGGCAGCTTTTTTCCTTTCCAAGGCAAACCCCGCTGTGTGCACAAGTGATTCCGTTCCATCCTATCTTCTCCAGCAGTTTACATCCTCTATCATGCCCGTTCTGTCACTCACCTTCAGTTTCTCCCTGACTACCTCTCTACTGCTTTTGAACATACCCGTATCTCCTGCTTTCTCAGAATCCCCTCACTTCGTCTTTTCCATTCCAGATAACTATTGTCCTCTATCTCATCTTGGTTTTGTGGCTTAATGCTTGTCAGCAATCAGTGCCTCCACTTCCTTTCCTCTCATTTTTTCCTACACTCTGGCTTCTGACCTCCTTATTCAAATGAAATAGCTCTTTCCACAGTTACTAGTGATCTCTTAATTGCCAAATCTAATAGCCTTTTTCTCTTTTTAAAATTTTTAAAAAGTTCATGATGTAGGTTTCTTCCCCCATTACAAACATTTGTAGATTACTCCCATTTCATGAGAAGTCTTTTGGAACAAAGTAGAACAGTTAGGTAAAACTAATAAGTGCATGTACATTTTATATTTGTAGTCCCCCCTTTCATTTTTTAAATGAACAGAAATTAATTTTTGTGCATTCCCATTTTCACCCCCTACTCCATTGGAAAAAAAGAAAAGAAACAAATTTCTTCTGACAAATAGGCAAAGTCAGGCAAAACAAATTCCCTCAATGGCTATATACAAAAATATAAGTAATATATAGATGTCTCATTCTGTATCATAAATCCATCACCTCTTTATAATGAACAGCATGTTTCTTCATTGGTCTTCTGGGTTCATGAAAGGTCATTGTAGTGATCATTTTTTCATGAGGCTATAGTTAGCCTGCATTTCTTCCCTTGAGAACTACCTGTTCGTATGCTTAGACCATTTATCAACTGGGGAATGACTCTTTTTCTTATACATTTGAATCAGTTCTTCATATATATTGGAAATAACACCTTTAACAGAAAAACTTGCTGCACAGATTTTTCCCTGTTAACTATTTCCCCGCTTATCTTAGCTGCATTTGATTTGTTCGGGCAAAACCTTTTTAATTTTATGTAATTAGAATTACTCATCTGTAAAATGAGGTGAAATGGCAAACCATCCCACTGTCTTTGCCAAGAAAACCCCAAATGGAGTCATGAGAACTTGGACATGACTGAAATGACTGGACAACAAACAACAGCACCTCGAAATTACCTGTTTTTTTCTTCTGTGAGCCTGTTAGTTGTTTGGTTGTGAACTTTTCTCCTATGCACCAAAAAAAAAAAATCATGTTTTTCTAATTTATGATATGGCCTTTTATATTTAGATACCTGAACCCTCCCCTCCTCCTAACTTTCCTGTCACTGTCAAGGGCACCAACATCCAGTTACTAGGATTGCGATCTACGAGTCTTCCCTGGCTCTTTTTCCGGTTGTCAGGTTTGGTTGTTTTGACTTTACCTTTTGTATCATTTCTCTGATATATCCCTTTTCTTTCCTATACCACTTGGTTTGGGTCCTTATCATTTCATCCCTAGATTGTGCCAATACCATTCTGGTTGGTCTTCCTGCCTCAAATCTCTCCTCACTTCAGTCCATCCTTGAATATTCAGCTGTCAAACTGATCTTCCTAAAGAGTAGATCTGACCTTATCTTTTTGTTTGCTTGTTTCTTTTGTTTTTGTTTTATTTTTTGGAGGCAAGTGGGATTAAGTGACTTGCCCAGAGTCACATAACTAATAAGTGTCTGAGGTCAGATTTGAACTCAGGTCCTCCTGACTCCAGGGCTGGTGCTCTATCCACTGTGCTGCCCCTTACACCTGACCATATCACCCCACCTATTTCCTTAATGACTCCCTGTTACCTTTAGGATCAAACATAAAGCCCTCTGTTTGGCATTTAAAGCCCTTTATAATTGGGCTCTTTCCTACCTTTTCAGTCTTCTTACACCTTACTCCCCTCCACATATTCTGGCTTCCTCGATGTTTCTGGCACAAAACACTCCATCTCTCAACTGTGTGCATTCTCACTGCCTGTCCCCTGGGCCTGGAATTCTTTCCTTCCTCATCTTGGCCTCCTGGCTTCCTTCAAGTGCTGTCTATATCTTGTTTGTATATAGTTGTTTGCATGTTATCTCCATGGTAGACTTGAGCTTCTTGAGAGCAAGGACCGTTCTTGCCTTTCTTTGTGTCCCCATTGCTTAGTATACAGTGGGCACTTAATAAATGCTTGACTTGAGGACACTGTCTCTGCCCTATATGATGGGTGTGTTATATAGATTTCAAGAGCAGTTACAAAAAGGGGAAAATTTAGCTCTTGAAGTGCTGAAGTTATAGTTTTGACTTTCAAAGAATGACAGCTCCATAGCAAGAGTGTTGCTTATTAAGTGGGTAAGAGTAACCCCACACTTACTGCCTTTCAGCTTTCTTTTGTCTATTGTCTGTGCCTTTGGCTTCTGCCTTTCTTTATATCCCATAATCCCCAGTGTTTATCACAGTGTCTAGAACATTAGTAGTGCCTTAATAAATGTTTGTTGATGAACTATTTATCCATTAATTTTCCAAATGACTTAATTTCTAAAATTTGATTTTGTCTTTCAGAAACCATCATCATCCTCTCATCACTGTGCTTGAAAATAGGTCAGATTGTTGGCCAGTTCTTCTACAGCAGCTTACAGCTTTTTTTCAGCAGTGCCCAGAAAGGTAAAATGAAATATATAAGTTGTTTGAGGGATGATGTTTAGTGGTTGAATATTTATCTTGCAACTTGTCTTTTAGTTCTTCAAAGATAGCCTTTGACATTAGACATGAGGAATATCTAAGAGCAAAATATTTTTTTGCTGTTTCTTAAGTCTAGGGGGAAGAAAACCCAAACTCACTGATGGTAGAAATACTGAACACAAGGAAAACCATTATTAAAGAAATGAAGCATTGGTTAATTGATTGGGGAAGTTGAATTGAAATCTTTGGTAAACCACTACAAAATACATGTGAGATATCGGCCCCTTGGAAATGGTCCAGAGGGTTGAACCTTTGCCAGAGTTACAAGGTGTCTTTCAATGGAGCTGTTTTGGATCACATACAGCTGTGTTCAGGGAATAACTAGCTACCATATGTGCAACTGCTTTAATACTACTGAGGTTCATTGATTTGGAGGGGCCTAGGCACTGGGCCATGTATTAAATAATTAAGCCTGATACTGTGATATCAGCAATGTTGTGCTTAGTAGCTATGGTAGCCACTGTGTTGGTTTAAATATATTGCTTATACTGTCTTCTTTATATATCTTATATAGTCTTAATATCTTGAGTTTTCCAATTTTTCTTTGGGTAAGATTATTTAGATTAATGGTTCTGTGGCCATAATTAGTATTTTCTCATTGTCTTTCTTGACAGAATATATTGTAGGCTGATTTTAAGTGTCTAGGATATCTCAGAATCAATAGCTAATTTGTTTAATCCTAACATTAAGTGATGATGATCTGCCGCTAGTAAGAGCTGTTGACCAAAGGTCAATCAGTTAATCAACAAACATTTTAAAAACACCTACTACATGCTAGGTAGTAGGAATACAGGCTAGGTAGTAGGAATACAGGCACATAGATTGAAACACTCCATCGTCTCTAGTATATTCTAATGGTGGAGACAAGTATAAATGTGTGTGTGTGTGTGTGTAACAATGTATAAATAATATACATAACATATATGCAGCATAAACATGAAATAAACAATACAAATATATACAAATAGTTAATTGTGAGGTAATTTGTAAGGGAGGATTGTTGTTGTTTGTCCTTCATTCTTGGAGAGGATCATGACATCAGGAAGGTGATGCCATGACTTGCAAAGGAATTGTATTTAAGTGAGGGAGGGTTGTGCAAAGTCACCAGCCTCACTTTCTCTTCTGGAGCCAGCTGGGCCCAGGGGCAAGATCAGGACAACTAGGGATGGCAAGGGAGGGTGCTAGTTGTTTTAACAAACCTCTATTAAAAAGTCTATTTAACAAGCACAAGTGTTTTTTGTTTGTTTATATTCTTTCTTGTTTTGTTTTATTTTTTTGGCTAGGCAATGGGGTTAAATGACTTGGCCAGGGTCACACAGCTAGTAAGTGTCAAGTGTCTGAGGCTGGATTTGAACTCATGTCCTCCTGACTCCAGGGCTGGTACTCTATCCACTGTGCCACCTAGCTGCCCCAAGCACAAGTTTTTAAAACTGCCTTTATATAAGGAGGTTGTTATCTATGTCATAAACATCTCTAAATTAAGAATCTGTGTTTGGTTAATTAATTTTCATTTTAAGATTTTTTTTCAAGACCAGCTTAGGACTAATTTATTAAAGTTATTACCAATTTTTAGGTTGTATTGTTGATTTTGCCTTCATAGGAATTAAAACCAATTTTTATTGATATCTTTTGATATTTCCCTTTTATGCCACTTTACTTTGCAAATATATCCTCCTTCCCACCAAATCCAGCAAGCCATCCCGTATAAAAAGAGAATAAAATAGAAAGGGGATTGGTGGGGCATAGGGAGCAGTTCAGCAAAACCAGCCAGTAGATTGACCAGTTCTAATTGCATAATATGACATACCCATAGCTCTCCACCATCTCAAAGAACTGAAGGAAGGGAATTTTTTTTCCCCATCTCGTCCTTGAGACTCCAGTGCCCTTCTCTTCCCGCTTGTTTTCTGCTCTCCTTTCCTTATAACTCGTTGTCACTGTGCATGTTGTCTTTATGACTTTGCTTCTTTCACTTTGCATTGTGTTGTGTCTTTCCATGTTTCTCTGAGTTCTTCGTATTCTTTATTTTGTACAGCCCAGTACTATTCCATTAAATATGCTCCCCAGCGAATGGGCATTGGCTTTGTTTCTAGTTCAGTACCAGTATAAAAATCCTACTTTAGAGATTTTGATGCATATAAATGATCCTTTTATTCTGTCTTTGACTTCTTCCGGCTCCATGCCTAGCAGCAGTGTCTCTGGTTCTAGACCTGTGGACATTTTATTCGCTTTAAAAAAAAAAAAGCATAATTCCAAATTGCTTTCTGGAATGACTAGATCAGTTGTATCCCCATCAAAAATGTATGTGTGCTTATTCTGCAGCCTCTCCTACATTTATTATTCACTTTTTGATTGACTTTTAGGAATAGATCATTTTATTATTTTCACTGTTTCATCTGACAGTGAGTATTTATTGTCTGGTTAAACTTCAAAATCTAAATATTTAAGCGGAATTATTCTAGTATTCTTTTAAAGGCATTAGGACTTTAAATTTGGCACTTTCCCTGAAAAGACTGGCTCATTGAGCTCTGTTGATTGATTTATTTAGCTTAAAATCTCAGTCTTGAATGTTATTGGCAATTTTTATGAACACATTTGGAAGTTTCAGATTATATTATATCCTTGATGATTTTTTACTAATTTTTTTTTTACCAAATTAAGGAAAAATAAGCTTGCTTTATACTTTTTTTTTTAAAGATCATAATCATTTTCATATATACCTCTTCTTAACTGGTAAGTTACAAAATTAGGACCAGAACACAGTTTTCTGACTCGTAGTTTTGTTATCTAGGTAGCTAGGTGGTACAATGGAGAGAATGCTGGACCTGAGTTCAAATCCAGCCTCAGACATTTACTAGTTATGTGACCTTGGTCAAATCCCTTAACTGCTGTCTGCCTCAGTTTCCTCCTTTGTGAAATGTGGATAATAATAGCATCTACCTCCAAAGGTTATTGTGAAGATTGAATAAGATTATATTTGTAAAGGGCTTTGCAAACTTTAAAGTCAGTCAACATTTTTTGAGTTCCAACTATGTGCTAGGCACTGTACTAAGCACATAATCTGTGCAGATTGAGACAAAAGATATTTTCTTTCCCTCAAGGAGCTCACAGTTTAGTGGAGGAGACAATATAGAAACAACTGAGCACAAACAAATTCTAGACAGGATAAATTGGCAGTAATCAGTAGGGGAAAGGCACTGGCATTAAGAACTGCATGAATTCTAGCAGTTACTTTTACTTTCTTTTTTACTACTTAATTAGATGTCAAAAAAAGAGTAAGAAGGAATATATATAGAGAGATCTTTAAAACACGAGCAAGTTTTGAAATACTGATAATCAGTTTTGGTCTTCTAATCCTCTATTTCCTGGTATTTTTCTCTGATAATGCAAAGGATGTATGCTTTTGAGAGCTAGATGTATGTAAGGGATGTTGTATTTAAAATTAGGAGAAATTAAGTAAAGGACAATTTAAAATAATACTTCATATGTAAGAATATACTCACTATTCTGCTTCCATAATGAGATCTCAGGAGCCTCTTAATTTACTTTATTATATTAGCTTTTCACTTCACTGTCAGCATTTCAGACAAAAGAAAGCAGTTAAGTTGTCCTTGGCTACTGTTGGTGTAATGAAGATTCTTATTCTATTGGTTATACATGTATGGAGTCATGCTTTCCTTAACTCTGTCTTTTTATGCACTATTCATTTTGAAAAAGAGAAATTACTTGATCTGATCACTGCGTGATCAATGAGCCCTTTTTATTTTGTACAATGGCAGTAGTGAGGCCATTGAACCTACAATAAGTGCCTGGAGAAATGAAGAGCTCAGATTTTTTCTGACTTAGATAATTCATAAATATATCAGCATCTGAGATTTAGCCTTTTTTGGTGGGATGAGTATATATCTTCCTGATCTGATCATTTTTAGATATTCTTTAATGTTTATTCACTTAGGAGAGCTCTGTCCTTTAATGTTTTTCAGAGCTCCTTGAACTCACAAATGACTTCTCACCACATACTTTTGGATGTTATAGAGCATTGTAAACTTTTTGTGCGGTCACTGCAGTAGGTGGTCTGGGATGTGTAAAACTCCTGAATAACTGGATTGATTTAGACCAAGCATAATCTGGAGGTATTAAGATGGAAAGATTTGTTAGTCCTTTTCTCTTCTAGTGAGAGATATCAATGAGGTCTGATGGAGTGTGGAGTTATTGTGCTCTGAGCAGACACATTGGACCTGTCTCAGCAGGCAGGCAATTCCAAGGTGATGATGAGTCTTTGTCTAAGCTAGTTTATGTAGCAGTTCTTTTTTTTTTCCATAAGAAACAACTTTTATTACAGGTGTTTTTTTTTTTTTTGTTTGTTTGTTTTGTTTTGTTTTTTGCTTTTTGGTGAGGCGATTGGGGTTAAGTAACTTGCCCAGGGTCACACAGCTAGTAAGTGTTAAGTGTCTGAGCTGGATTTGAACTCAGATCCTCCTGGCTCCAAGGCTAGAGCTCTATTCACTGTGCCACCTAGCCGTCCCTATGCAGCAGTTCTATTCAACAAACATTTATTATTATTTAATACTATTAATTATAACTAATTATATATTATATAGAATTATTAATTAATATTATTATTTAATATTAAGTGTCTATTATTTGCCAGGCTCTGTATGATGAAGGTGTTATTGCCCTCAAGGACCTTATGTTCTTCTGAGGGGAAGCAGCTGGTATACGCCCTAGGGATAAGGATTGAACCTCTGATTTCATTGGTTTAGGGATCGCCTGGGTGAGGAACCTTCCTCTATTTAGATCAGAACTTCCTTTTGTAATTTACAGTCTTAGAAATTTTCCTAGAGCACTTAAAAGGTTCAATGACTTCCTCAGGGTCATACAGACAGTATGGTTCAAAGGCAGCACTTGAATCCAGGTCTATGTATCTTCAAGGCCAGCTCTCTGCTGTGACACCCTTCTTCTCATTTGTAGCCATAAATAAATACAAAATACATGGAAAGTAATTTTGATGAAGAAACTGGTAAAATCACAAAAACTTTTTGGCAGGATGTGGCCCTTCTGATCCTTGAAGGGAGTTAAGAATCCAAGTGGTAGACGTGGAGATGGACAGCTTGGTGGCGCAATGGATAGAGTGCTGGGCCTGGAGTCAGGAAGACTCATCCTCCTGAGTTCAAAGTCTGGCCTCAGACACTAGCTGTGTGATCCTGGGAAAGTCATTTAACCCTGTTTTTCTCTGTTTCCTCATCTGTCAAATGAGGGGAGAAGGAAATCACAAACCACTCCAGTATGTTTGCCAAGAAAACCCCAGATGGGGTCATGAAGAGTCAGACATGACTGAAATGACTGAATGACAACAACAGACATATGGAGATAGAGCGTAGAATGGGAGGCCAAAGCCACAGAGACAGACAGGAGGTGGAATATCACGTAGGCCATTTTATCTGGGTGTGTGAGGGGGAGTCATGTGAGAAGAGTTGGAGACAGATCGTGAAGGGCTTTTAGTGCCAAAGAAATGGAGGCGAAAGAAAGCCCACTGAAGCTTCTTGATCAGGTAACTGACATGGTCAGGCTTTTGCTTTCAAAATATGCATCTGGTTGTGATGGGGTAGATGGATTGGAGAGAGGAGAGAAAGGAGTCTGGGACACCAGTGAAGAAGCTATATGCAACTAGGTGTTAACAGTAGAGAGAGTGCTGCAAATGATTGGAGAAGACCTAAGTTTAGATCTGGCCTCAGCCCCTCATTAGTTATGTCAAGTCACTTAAACTCTGTTTCAGTTTCCTCATCTGCAAAATGGGGTTTAATAGTAGCACCTCCTTTCTAGGGTAGTTGTGAGGATAAAATAATATTTATAAAGCTTTTTGTAAACCTCAAAGTGCTGTATAAATGCTGGCTTTTATTATTGCCATAATAATAATAAGGACAGCAGTTATTATTTTTGGCGAGGCAATGGGGGTTAAATAACTTGCCCAGGATCACATAACTAGTAAGTATCAAGTGTTTGGTCTGAGGCTGGATTTCAACTCAGGTCCCCCTGACTGCAGGGCCAGTGCTGTATCCATTGTGCCACCTAGCTGCCCTGATAGCAGTTATTATTAACTTGCCATCTAATTCAGAGAATTTCTCTAATTTAGGGAATTCAGAGGACTTGGTAGCTGATTAGGTTGGTGGGAAAGTGAAGTGTCACAAATGATGTGGAAGGTGTGAAGTGCAGTAAACCTCAACAGAAATAAGAAGTTAGGAGGAGGAATAGATTGTGAGAAGATAATGCCTTCTGTTTTGTACTTATTCAGTTTGATATGACTATGGACTATCTAGCTAAAAGATGTGCAGCAGACAATTGAGGATGCAGGGGTGGAGCACCGGAGAGAGTTGCTGGCTAATTGTGTGTGCTTTGGAGTCATATGCATTGTGATGTTGGGTGCCTGGGAAATCCCCCAAAGAGAGTGAAAGAATGAAAGAGGACCCAGGCCAGAACCCTCTGCACTCTGGCAGATGTATTTGGATGTGGATTATAATCCATCAAAGGTGACTGAGAAGGAAGAATCAGAATAGAATGAGAACCAGGAGAGAGTAATGTCACGAAAACCCTGGGAAGAGACTTTATATAAAAAGAGGAATGTTCACAAGTATCTCATTCTGCAGAAAGATCAAGAAAGTTGCAAATTTAGAAAAGGCCGTTGTACCTAATAATTAAGAGATACTTGGTAACCTTTGAGAGAGTAGCTTCAGTTAAAGGGTGGTGTAAGAAGTGACTGGTTGTGAGGAAGTGATGGCCACAAGGATAAACTGGAAAACATTCCAGGTGGCAATAACTTCCCTTTTTAAAACACGTTAAGGTTCATTTAACACTTCTCTTCAGGTGACCTAGCTATTATTCTCGTTTTTCAAATGAGGAATCCAAGATCTGGATAGGTCATGAGGGACTGCAGTGTAAGGAACGATACTAAAGAAAAGGCGATTACTATACTTTATAATCGATAATCATACTCTTCATGAGTTTTCCCTGATCAGTATTATTTTATAGTAACATTGTTCATAAATTATAAAACCTATCTGCAACATTGTTTTGATGTTATGTTGTTAATGTCCTTTCTCAGGAACTAATTTCTCTTTGAAACATTATTTCACTTAGGAAAGGCTTTATGACATTATGAATGTGGAGTTTGTGTCTAATCCATGGAAATCTGTGTTCATTTCCCTCTACTGATGCTTACTGGCTTTGAGACCCTGGGTAAATTACTTGTCAGTGCTGCAGCAACT
>NW_020953936.1:7959989-8000392 GCF_900497805.2 Vombatus ursinus
GACTTCAGGGCTGGTGCTCCATCCACTGCACCACCTAGCTGCTTCAGTAGTAACTCTTAAAGAGTATAAATTGCAGATAAGGTGTGGACCTACTTTAATAGAAGAGTTTTCTGAGTAGGGATTTTGCTATACTAATGAAATCTCAGGCCCAAGTGTTGTGCCTATCAAAATCATAAGTTACTGATTTTAGGTTAGGTTTATTTGTACTATGATATCTATTTCATAGTAGATGATCCTCAGCATTAAATCACAAAGGATAGTCCACTTGGATTTGTTCATATAAGTCTATTGCAAAAGCTTGTTTTTCTTGGTTAGTGGTGTACTCCGATATATGATACTTTACACATAAATACTCAGTAAATATGGAGTGACTGCCTAGTGCAATATTCCCTAATGCATAATTTGTATTGCAGGTCAGAGATTTCCTGCCTCTCTATCATGGCCCCTTTTCTCCGTTACCTATATTGTGAGCCATCCCAATTACAGGAGTATTCCAAACTGAGAATGGGCTTGCTTAAAGTGTTGCTCCAACCTCAGGGTGCTTGTGATAACGAAAAACCCTCATTACTGGAAAAACATATACTTCAGATGTTTTGTGACTTGGTTCCGTATTTACAGGTAAGACTTTTCTTCTTTCTCTGTTATCTCTCACATTATGCATGCGGTATAACAGTATAATTGGACATAAACATTTCTTAAGGGTCTGCTGTGTGCCCAGGTACTGTGCTGAGCATGGGGGATATAAAAAAAGGCAAGACATTCCCGTTCTTCAGGTGCTCAGATGTATAAACAAGCTAGAATTTTGAATTTATTTTTAACTTCTTTGTGTGCCAGAAGATGATCTATGTTTGTGAATGTTCCATGTGTATTTGGGGTAGAAGGCTATTCCCTACTTTTCCATTCATTTTTCTTCCCATTTATCTACCCAATCTAGTTTCAGTATTATTCTATTTGAGATAATAACTTACTTCTTGCATATCTTTATGTCATATGTTATTGGAGTATGAAATCTTTGATTATTATCTAGTGAGATATTTGTAAAATACTTAGCATAGTGCCTGGCACACACTAGGCACTATAAAAATGTTTATTCACTTTCCTTCCTCCCCCTATTACTGATTTTCTTTCTAATTTTGCTTAATTCTGTTAACTTTTCATTTACAGATTTTTAGATTATATTATCTAAAATTTGGGGAAAACTATAAAAACACATCAGTGTGCATAAAAGTGGGATGAGTAGGATAATAAGTGTTTCTTCATTCAGTAGAAGGAAATGCTTCTTGAAGGAGGTTAATTTTGAATTGGTCCTGGAAAACAGGGCTCGTATGTTTTGGCAAAAATAAAAGGAAAGCAATAGTTGAATAAATTATGGAATGTGAATATAATAGTGTGGCATTTCATCCTAATTAATGACAAATATGAGAAATTCAAAGATAGGAGAGAAGTATGAAGTAATGCAGAGAAAAGAAAGCAGAGATATAAGAAAAATATACATAATTGTAATTGTTTGAATAAGGTCAATACTGAGAGGCAACTAATTTCTGGTATAATCAGCCATAAATATTAGTGCTTTACTGCCAGAAGTGAAACAACACTTTTTTTCTTCTGTTAATAATAATCTTACTGGTTCTGGGAGTATACTTTATAAAAGGGTTTGTTTGGGCTTTGTTTGGGCAGTGTGGGAAAAGCAACTCAGACTAAATATATATGGTTATGTAGAAGGAGACACAATTCTGAGGATATTGAAGGATTGATTCCCTTGGTATATGAAAGAGGGAAGGATAATATGGAACTAGAAAAAAAAAGGTAACCAAGAGAAGATCATAACCATCAACCTACATGCCAAACTATATACAGTTTTATGAGAATAATCTATACATACATTGAAGGCATTCTTGATGAGACTTTCAGAATGGAACAAGCAGGTTTTTGCAGACAGGTTTTACAATTCCCTTAAATTTGTAAAGAATTTAATATCTCAGTATATTTGTTGTTCATTGACTAAAAAAATTATTTTAATTAGTAGAGCATAAGGCTGCCTTAAAAGCTCTTTCTTGCAGTATTGGCCCTTGAAAGATGTAACAACAAAATTAATTCTGTTCTACCCTCTCATTATTAATATCAAACAAAACATAAACCAGGAAATATGTGCTTGCCAAACATTTGCCTTTGCCGTATCATTATGAAGGCAATCCAATAGAGTCCAATTTCAAAGCAAGTTTTGAGGTCCAGTTGATATTTCACATTGCAGGTAACATTGCATTCAGCCCAAGCAAATCGCAAAATTTCCTAAATGAGATCCATAATCATTCAAAAGGGTTTGGCCTGACTATGCTTACAGAAAACACCAAGTGGATGAAGAATACCTGTTGTCCAGATTATAATGTGTAGTTGTCTGCACAATCTGTGGAGCTTTGGCATTAATACCTGTATCTTGGAGAGATACACAAATGAACTGTGTATGAGCTAGGCTCAGGATGGAACAGGGGAGAATGGGCTAGATTGCCTCTGGAAAATTGCAGAGTTCTTTTAAAAACCATAGGCTTCTTCCTTGAACAAAGGCCTGCCTTTTTGTTTTTCTTAACCCTAATAGTAAATTGATGTTGTGTAGCTATGAGTCATAGAACATTACAGTCTCTGAAGAATTTAAGTTGCAGGTTACCCTAAAGGAGATGGAGAGGGATGGTGAGGTAGTATGTATAGCAAAGGACAATCTAGGAATATATACAGTGTAAAATATATTGAAAAAATACATGATTTGGAAAAAAAGATGAAGTAGTCTTAGAGTGAGAGCTAGGGAGAATTTCTGGAAAATCCAAATGCTCTATTGGTATCCTTCCAATGTTAAGAGAATATGAGTTGGGGCAGGTAGGTGACACAGTAGATAGAGCTCCAACTTTGGAGTCAGAAGAACCTGAGTTCAAATGTGGCCTCAGACATTTGACACTTAGTAGCAATCACCCTGGGCAAGTCACTTAACCCTGATTGCCTCACAAAAAAAAAAAAGAAAAGAAAAAAAAGAAAACATGAGGTTCTTTTCCTTCTCTTCCGCTCCAGCTCTTTAGCAAACCTTAAGGAGGGACATGGGTGAGAATCCTCTAGGAGCAGGCATGGATAGGTTATGATCTGAATAATTGGAGGTAATACTCACCTTAATGAGATCACAGAAAGATTGTAGTAACAGGACATAATGTTTGGAAATGTCTGTTGTGTTAAAACAAATATATCAATAAATTAAAATTAAAAAATAAAGTTCCATCAGAAATAGTTACATATTTCAGGCTGGAAACATCCGAAGTATTCATAGCAATCTAGCAATTAGAATTTCGGGGCACACAACGGTTGCTGTGTAGTGATAGGCTTCTTAGCATAGTTTGTTTCCTTCTTGGAATTTATTTGAGAGCCATCTTGTTTGGCTAATGAAGGCAATACTTTATTCTTTTTAAGAGGGATAGCTTGATATCATATGTGACCTATTTTTAAGTTTACATTAAGCAAGCAGCTGGAATGAATCTTCCATTTCTAGTTTCTAGTAAACTGGCTTTCCTATAATCAAATCAAAGGAAAGTTAATTAAAATTAATTATCTTGTAGCTTTTCCAAAGTGTTTGTTTTGTATCTGAGACAAAGCAGTGGACATGCAGAGGATCTTGAGAGAGGGGGTGTTTTATCTTCTTTGTCCACATTGTTGATGGGGTTAAAAAAATTTTTTTTCCCATTTAAAAGGCAGCAAAAAATTTCAAGGAAGAAATAGGCTGTCTATTGATGCACTTAGCACCTGCCCTCTCCTACCATATCCTGTGTTATTAGGTAATATTGCTATGCCTTTCCCTTCATAAGCTTTTTTCAAACAAATGAAAGTCCCAAGATTGCAGTCCCAGGAGAAGTGGACTCCGGGGAAATATTTCTTAGACTCTATAGTATTCTGAGAAAATAAAAATGCACCTGGAATTCAGAGTTCCATGTTGTTAAAAGTAATTTGTCTTTTCCTGTGCAATGACCTATTCACTTTTTCGGAGTCACTCATCCACATACTTTGTTCTGAACTTTGAATGTCCTTGGTTGTTTGCAGTGAAACATTTCTGAGTTAACTCCTATCTTAAGGTTTGTTGCTTGTCCTGTGTTGTAAGTATATCATAATAGGGAAGAGAGCTTCATGAGTGACTTGATCAAATGAAACCACTTCTAGGCATAACTTGTATAGAACCACAGCAGCTGGATGGGACCTTGGTGTTCTTCCAGTCCAACTTCTTTCTTGATTCAGGTAACTCCCTGTTTAAGAACACTCTATTTTGGGTAATGTACTGTTTCCTTTTTTGTTAAAAAGTTCTTATTTTGAATTTTAAAAAATGTATCTTCTTACAACTTAGATCTAGTTTTGTCTTCAGGAGCAACATAGAAAAAGTATATTCCGTCTTCTGCTTTACAACTTTTATGGTATTTGAAGACTCTACTCATGAACTCTCTAAATATTTATTTGCTTTTCTACATTAGACATGCCCAGCTCTTCTAACTGCCCATTTTTGGGGAGAGCGGTTTTATGATGTGGTTTTCAGATTTTTCATTAGCCTAATTGTCCTCTGCTGGATGCTTTTCTTTGTCAACATTTCTCCAAAGTGTGAGATTCAGAAATAATACAGATACTCAGGATATGCTATGATCAGTGATAAATAAAGTGGGGGTGGTAATCTACCTTAGTGTGGGCACTTTCTATTAATATGGTCTTAGTTTTACGTGAGGCCCATTACACTGTTGGGCCTTAATGAACTTGTGGTCAACTCAAATCTTTGTCTTCCATATGAACATCACATAGCCATTCTTTCCTGGTGGGGTATTTAAACTTAAATACAGGACATTTATTCCTGTTAAATTTTATCCCATTAATTTTAGCTCATCTTTCAATACTGTGGTTTTGTTTTGTTTTTTTGTTTTTGTGAGTGCAGGGGTCAAGTGACTTGACACAGCTAGTGAGTGGTATGTGCCTGAGGCTGGATTTGAACTCCTGACTCCAGGGCTGGTGCTCTATTCACTGCACCACTTAGCTGCCCCCTGTTGTTCTTTTTCAATATGGATTTGGTATCCTCACACATTGGCTTAATATGCCAAATATATTCTTTGAGAAACAAAGAACTAAATTTGCTTACTTGGTTATTTTTAAAAATGGTTATGGAGTTTAGAAAAGCACTAGTATTAACATTGGTCTGCATTGTTTTTTGGGTTAAAAATATTCTCACATTTAAAAGGTAGAAAATTTCGTGGGAGAATGAGTGTATCTATTTCAAGTACTTACCATGCAGTAGGAGCTAAGTAAATGTTTGATTATTATATTTCTTATTAAATGAGTCTCTAACATATTGATCCTTTTGGTCCATTGATAGTAGCCAGCTCGCATTATTTAATTGATTCCTGATTTTTCTGAAATTGGATATTTATGAATTTCAAGGATGAACTTGGCTGAAAATATTCTAATAGTAAGAAAATTGCACTACATGTTCTTTCTTTTTTCTGCCAGAAAATCTTCAGATGATCATACCAGTACTCTTTTAAATTAACATGAGGCTTCACTTTGTTTTAGTATCTTTCCTTTGACTTTGTCACTATATATTTTGCAAAATTGAAAAAGAATTTTGGCATTAGACCATTCACTTTTCTTTTTATAATATAACATTTTCTTTTGGCTCCCAGTCCTTTTAATATCTGTTTCTCTGTTCTCTAGGAAGTAATGTAGTTCTCTATGTTGCTTTCACTTTGAAACACTTACTAGCTATGGTGGGTTATTATAGTAGTAACCACTGGTGAAAGGTACAGCTGGTCAACTGTAGGCTTTCCTCTTGATGCAATTAATAGACACAAGGCTCCTGATTGAAGCAGATGGTTCATTGTTTTTAATCTCTGGGAATAAATGCCAACATGACTGAGATCGGGACCTTATCCTTAATTCTAACTCCAGAATTTTGATCAGAACAGCTGGGCTTGAATTGAATTGGAATTTTCAAGAGTACCAGGTCCTTCCCCTCTAACATTATAGCAGCCTGTTGAGAAGACACTCTTCCATTTGAGTAGTTTTTCACTGTATCTGCCAAATCGAGAAATGATGCTTTGATTTGAGGATATTAGAGCCGATCGTTTGTAGACAAAGTATTTAGTGGTGTAACAGGCTGAGTAATTGCCATGAGACACCTGTGTTGAATCCTAAAAAACCCATAGAGGAGAAATAATTTGGACAGGTCAAACCTAGCCCTTGTTGAACATTTTTGACTCTGCTGGCACTAATCCTAAGTTTATCCTGATTAGTTGTTTATGCCTAGAGACCTCAGAAAATAAATCAACTGAATGTGTATTGGCTGGTAGTGATGGAAACAGTTAACATAGAATATATCTTGGTAAATTACAAAAAGCAGACAGTGTAGTTATAAAACTTTTAGCCTACATAAGTTCTTTTTAAAATTCAATTTTTTTTTCAATTACCAAAAATCTATTTTCTTTCCCTCTTACCTCTCTCTCTCTCTTTAATTTAATTTAATTTATTTAATTTATCTTTTTGCTACATGCTATCCTGCAATATTTAATTTTGATTTTTTAATTTAATTTTAATTTTGATTTGAGAATTATTATTATTTTGGTACAGGTAAAAGATTTGGTACAGACAACGGAAGTGACATTATTTCTTCAAGAATTATTTTTGAGTCTTTTGCGCCACCCTGTTTTCTGGAAAGAGGAGCTGGTCAAGCTAAGCCTGCAAATTCTATGTGTTTGTGAAGTTAGCCTAAAGATAACTGGAGAATATTCATCTTTAATTCACCTTTTAGAACAGAATTTTGAACTTCTGAAAGAGGTAAGATTTACCTTAAAAAACAGATCAATGGATCATTTTTTGAGTAGGTATTTGATAAACTTTGTTCAATAATTGGGTAGGTTGTGCCTGTCTACTGTATTTTGATATTCTCAGAATTTCAGAGTAGGATGGAACAATAGAGGTTATTTAGTTGAACCTTTGTCCACACCAGGGGTTCTTAAGCTGGAGTCTTTGGGTCCCCAAGGGGTCCGTGGACATATTTCAGGAGGTCTTAAACTTGGAACATAGAAAAAAAAATTACATCTTTATTTTTACTAAACTCTGCTTGAAATTTAGCATTTCCTTCAATTATTTAAGAACATTATTCTTTGGAAGGGTCCGCAACACAAAACAGGTTTAAAACCTCCAGTCTAAATAGAAGCTACTCTGTGACATCCCAGATAAGCCCACCCTTTCAAAGCAGTAAGTACAATGTCTCACTCAAAGAAACTAGAGCGGTACATATACGTTAAACGAAAGGGCAACCTGCATGCTCATGCTCTGTTTTAGCCTGTTTATGTGCAGAGGCTCTTTTATTCTAAACCTATTTTAACTGACCATAAGAAGGTAAGTGGCTAAACTTCACTGTGGTCTACTCAGCTGCATCCAGAGATGCGTTATCCATTTTTCTAACAGATATTTCATTACCTGCTCTTCCCACAATTCAGTCTTAAAACTTGCTTTCAATGCCATTAGGCAACCTTCTACTAACAAGACAAAAAAGTATCCCCCCATAGTGTACCAAATTACTAGGAGATTTGTTTCTGTATAACCTGTTCCCTTCCAACAAATGACAGCTTTCAACACTATCATGGATATAAAATAATATTCCCCATAGCCCTCTGCTTCATTGACTATACCCTATATTCACTACACTGAATGTGCCTTTGCCATGAATTTTACACATCAGTTTTATTTTATTGTATTCATACAGTTCAATTATTATGCTATAAATTTTATTAAAAGTACAAAAACCTAATCAAGTCATTCAGTTGCCCTCCCATCATGGGGTGCACTGTGCATTCTGAGAGAGTTCATTCCGTTGGTCAACTCTAATTATTAAGAAGTGTTTCCTAATATTAATTTGAAATCTCTTTCTCTGTAGCTTCTTCCTATGACTCATGGTTCTGCCCCCTGGACTCGAGCAATAATTGTCTAATCTTTCTTCTGCTTGTCAGCCCTATAAGTAACTATCAAGTTTGATGACTATCAGAGTTCTTCAAGTCTCTAGGTCCTCAACCATTTTTGATATGATATGGTCTTCAGTCCCACGATCAGACTGTTTGCCCTCTTCCTGCTATGTTCTTTCAATGTTCTTCCTAAAACATGCCACCCAGAACAATTATAATAATAGCTGACATTTACATTATATACATGAACATTCTTAAACATAAAAAGTTAATATATGTATATATGTGTATATATACACATATTAGACACATACACAGTGCTTTAAGGTTTATAACATATGTTATTAGAACTGAACAAAAGAATCTTGATATTGTCTGAGATGGAATATAGTAGGGTTGTCATGTCCCTTATTCTAGACACTGTGTGTGTATTAATGCAATTTACTAGTGTATTAATTTTTTTGATTGCTGTGTCACACTATTGGTTCTTTGAACTTGCCATCTATACTAAAACTCTCAGATACCTTCACATTAATTATTATCTAGCAACAATTCCCCCCATCCTGTGTGTGTAGTTAATTCTTTGAACTCAAATGTAAAACTTTAGATTTATCATGATTACATTTTATTTTATTAAATTTTGTTTTTTATTCCAGATTGGAACCAAATCTGGTTCCAGTTTTGTCATTCTGGGTGTTAGGTAATTTTCCTTGCCTTCATATTATTTGTAGTTTTGATAAGTATGCCATTTTTGCCCTTGTCCAAGTCATTAATAAAGGATAAATAACACAGAGCCATGGACACTTCACTGGGGCATTCCAATAGGTATGTACCTTCCACAATATGTTGACGATATGTTAATAACTTTCCTTTGTATGTGCTCATTCTACCTATTTCTAATCCCTTACTTATATTTTACTCTAGCTTCATATCTCCATCTTGTCCACAAGGATAACAGGAGACTTTGTTGAATATTTTTCTGAAATCTAAGTATACTGTGTTTATGGAACTGACCTGACCTGTCTACCAGCCTAATAACCCTATGCGGAAGGAAACATATTTCTGCTGGATATTATGTACTAGACTGATGGAAACAATTTTATTTTTAATATTAATATGATATTTAAGTATTTCTAACTTGGAGAGAGAAAGAGAAAAATGTCCAAACTTACATAGTTCACTCATGCCCTATGACATGTCTTTCAGTCCCAAGAGGATTTGAGGTCAGCTTTCTTGAACGGGGAAAAATCATAAGATGGTAAAATACAGTTTTGGGTTATTGTTACAAAATGTTATCACTCAATTCCTTCCTGTACTGTTCCCCTCTATAACTGAAAAGGGAATACTCCGTTTGATCAATATTTTACCCTTGAATGCAGAAGAGGAGACAATGATCTTATCTTAACAAGAATTAAGTTTTTTTATTTTATTACCCTTAATTCTTTTACTAAGAAATATCTTAGCTTTTGTTTTCCTAAAGGGAGAACTCTGGAAATGGTTTTAGACTAGAGAAAATATTTTGTAATTAATAGTTGAACTAAAAAGGAAGTTTCTAATATGCTTCCACACCTGTTTTATAAAAATGAGGTGAGTTTGGTATAAAATATTTTTTTTAAAAGTGTTTTTTTTTTTCTATATAGTTAGCTTATAAAGTGACCACATCTTACTGTGTGGCCTTCCCCTACACCTTCCCCCATTTCTCCTGTGTCTTACTGAGAGCAGGTATCTATGTTTTGTTATCTGTTTTCTAGGACCAAGATTGGTTATAATAAATGTTCCATAATCTGCTTTCTGTTATTGTTTTTTCAGTTATATTATTGTAGTCATTGTTCTTTTGGTTATGTTTTCTTTGTACTGCTTTAATTCATGTCAATATTCCCATGTTTTGCTGAATTCCTCATATTCAGTACAAACTGGGCTGTCAAGAGTTCCAAGATCTCTGAAAACTATTGTTATAGAACTAGATTTTCTGAGTAGATTTATTCCTATAAGTATAATTTGTGAATTTCCCTCTTACAGAGGTATTTGTATTTGACTGTATTTTATGCTAAATCAGCCGTAGTCCTAAGATAATATTGCCAGGCCAGCTCTGCCCAGATTACAATGATCAGATATACAGTATTCTGCCAAAAACCCCAGAAAAACAAAGAAAAGAAACACCCGAGAGATGAAGATTTTAGAATTAGTAATGTCATACTCAAATGAAACTTTCTTTGGTTTAGCCCATGTCATTGCCCCATGTAAGTTTTCAAATGTTTAAACATTAAAATATATTCCTCAATTAAAAATAATTGAAGGCATGCTTCTTGTTAGGGATAATCATTTCCTTTTCACGATGCTTCCAAACTATTCCTTTAAAATATTTTGTATACAGTTTTTCCAGGAATAGTACTTCAGTTACTTTTTGAAAAATACAGTCTGAAAACTTTTTGTGAAAACTTTGAAAGCACCTGTCTCCAGTTCTGTCGTTTCTTCTATCTCTGTGGGTTTTTTTTTTTTTTAGGATCATTGACAGTTATTCCACCATTTTTTACAGTACCCTGAGGTAGTTCATTGCTCTACACATTACCTTACTTATCTTGGTTTTCATATCTTTTTTTTTAAACTGTATTTATTTTCTCTTTTTCAATCTGGCAGTCATTTTTCTTGGTATAGAAAATGAAAGTAAGTTAAAAATTGAGTAGTTCTATCATAGTTCTTTTTAACCAGGTCATTGATTTCTTCCCTTCTTTGATTTTTTTTTTTTTTTTTGCCTCTACACATAATTTAAACAATCCCTTTTTGTTGTTCTTATTATTCATTGTCAAACTCACTTCATTTTGCACTTTAGAGTTCCTGACACTATTCTGGTAAGACTGTTTCTTTTGTCTTTATCCCTCCTTACTTGCCTTTATTTTCTGTTTTTTTAAAAATATTATTTTTATTTCTGTGGTTTTTTTTTTTGTTTTTTTTTTTACCAAAGCCTCTTTTACAAATATAGCCTTCCATTTTCTCTGGTACAGTAAGTTTTCCCTAGTAATAACAATAAAAAGATGCATGTCAGCAAAACCAACCAATACATGAACTGTATCTAATGGTATATCCATTATCCCTTGTTCTTAGTTCCCTCCTCTGTAGTGAGGAGAGGGAGGTGTGTTTTCTCTCTCTCCTTAGGAGCCAGGCTTGATCATTATAATTATATAGTGTTCAGGGTCTTTTTTGGTTTGGTTTTGTTTTCATTATTTTAGCCATTGTGTATATAGTTTTTATGCTCCCACTTCATTCTATTTCAGTTCTTACTAGAAAGGTATTTTAAAAATTTAAGTTGGTTGATGAGTTCCCTTTATGTTCAGATTAGTCTTCTGAAACAGCTCCTTCCTGTATTAGAATTTTATTTTCAGAATTTCCTTCTTGAGTTCCTTATCCTTCGTGGGCTTAGAAATGTTAGAACATAATTTTTATCTCTCTTTTTTTTTTTACCTCTCTTTTCCTTCTCTGAACTTTTGGAAAACTGCTCTCCCAAAATCAATGGCTCATGTTGAATTATGCCCTCCTGTCCTTTCCTGTTCTAGCTTGAAGGTGAAGCATGTGCTCCCTCCTAAGGTTCCCAGCAATTCTAATTTGGCCACCATTTTCTCTCTCTCTCTCTCTCTCTCTATTAGTAGCTTTGCTTTTGGCACATGCCCATATACTTAAAGATTTCCATTATTATTATATCATACCTTCATGTTCAGCTTGTGATATGTTTCCCAGATTTCTCCTCAGGCAGTCTGTCATAAACTCTGATGACAATAATTGCTTGTATTTCTGCCTTCATTGATCTTTATTCAGATGCTGTCCACTAAGCTTTTCCTGTATTTCTCTGTACTAGTAAATCTTTGAATATTCTCTCCCCACTCCTTTTTAGCCTAAACCATGTCTTTTGAATAATGGCTACCTTTCTAGAAGTATATTTTAGTTGTGGCCCTTATCCCATCAAAGCTATGTTAATATCTGTTAAGTCAGATCTGTCTCCTTGTCTTAGGATCTTGGGTTCATTTTTGTTATGCATATATTGCAGATTTGTGTATGGACTTCTTTGGTCATGAGTTTTATTGATATCACTTTTTTAAAAATTTTGTTTCTTGTGAATTTCTACTGCTCTTTTCACATTGTAGCTATTGTAGTATTTAGTACCACTCTACTGCCCCTTTTAATTTGTGCTGTTCTTTTTGATAAGGTTTATCCTTCTCTGGCCATGTGCTAGTCATGGTTCCCTTCCCAACAAATATCAGTTGAATTTGCATCTTTTAAGTTTTCTAGTTTACTGTATTTAATCTCCCAAATTGGTACCTATATGTATAGACATCTATGGCCATAGGTGTTTTGGTTATTTCTGTATTAAAGGTACCTTTAATTTCTCAACAAACTGGGTTAGCAATAACATCTAATAATAATTGGTACTAAGTATTCTATTTATTACCTACCTGTTATTTTTATGGAACTGTCATGAAAAGGATTTTAATCTGATGGAAAGGCTAAAACCAGTGTAAAAACAAGTTATTTTCATGGTTAGAGTGTTTCACATTCACAAGTTGAGTATTTCACAGAACTGTTATCTTTAGCCAGTTTAACATCTGTCTTAACATTCTTTGATGTTAATTCAAAAGGTGATTCTTTTGAAATTGTGTTATCACTAGATATCTTAAGCCTGCACTTTTATAATGGGTTAGTGCCAAAAATGTGTCAGAAATTGCAAAATAATAGCAAATTTTTTTGCATATTCTGATTTCTTGCACTAGCATTCTATGCATATCTAGAGCACAAAATTGAGCCACCAGTGTCAGACTTAATTTTGTTTAAAACAGTGTATAATATTGAGAAATGATGTCCTTGACAAAAGGACACATCTCTATTCTTCTCATTCCTTTTCACTGTTTTAATAATCTTCATAATAGAAAGACAAAGAGTACAGCTTAAATGCTTGGCTTTTTTGAAAGTACTTTTTAAAAGAGGGTTTGTTAACAGTGAAGGAGGAAGCTTGACAAAATTAATTTTTGAATTCTTTTGGTAGAAAATACTTTTCAGTTTGGTATGTCCTGTCATTTATATATGTTTTCTGTTTTTAAACGAAGCTTAGTGAAATGAAATAAACGTATTGTGTATTTTCTGCACATTATCTGTTCTTTGCTCTCATTGAGCAGACCAGCTGGATTTTCATAGAATCATAGAATCTGAGTTGTTCAGGACCTTTCTTATCATATATTCCAGTCCAGACTTAGAATAGAAATCCTTTCTGTAATATCAATGACAATTGGTCATCCTGTCCCTGATGAATGATTTCTAGTGTTGGGGAACTCATTACCTTTGGAGACAGCTCATTCTGTTTTGGACACTTCCAATTGTTAGAAAAGTCATCCTTATATAAAGAACGAGGTGAAATCTGTCTCCAGAGTCATGGTCACTTGATCTTCTACTGCCCTCTGGCACCCATTTTAAGTGTTATCCTTTTTCAACACAACAGCCCTTCAAATACACACACTTCATACAAGGGAAAAGAACCCTGGATTTGTGATCAGAAGTTCTTTGCATCATAGATTTAGAGCCAGATGGGTCCTTAGAGATCGTATAGTCCAGACACTTCATTTTACAGATGAGGAATCGAGATCTGGAGAGGTTAAGGAATTTTCCCATGGTCAGCTTTATGCCTGAGTTAACTTTGACTTCAGGGGGAACGTTCTTTGATGGGAGCTATTCCTCCTCATAGGCGTAGAGCCAGAAGGAGCTTCAGAGGCTATTTAGTTTAACCTCCTTCATTTTTTTTTTTAAACTGGATGAAATTGAGGCACATGGACTTTATTTTTTTTTCTTTGTTTCCCTTTAACATTTTATTTTTTCCTCAGTTACACGTAAAAAAAATTAACATTTGGTTTTTTTTTTAACTTTGAGTTATAAATTCTCCCCTGTCCTCTTCCTTGCCCTCCCCCCTCCCCCCCACATTGAGAAAGCATGCAATGTGATATAAATTATACACTGGGTGCATGGTGTTTAAAGACTTGCCCAGCCTCACACAGATAGCAAGTTTGGGAGGTTGATTTTAAACCTAGGACTTCTGATTCCAGATCCAGCATAGTTTTCTTTGTACCATGTTGACTCCCAGGATCTCTGGGTTTGCATCCTGGCTCTGCTTGTAACCGTAGGGCACTCATTAACTTCTGTGGACCTCAGTCTCCCTCACCTTTAAAACTGGGCTCAGTATTTGGTCCAGATGATCTCTGAGGTCCTTTCTAGTTCTAAATACATAGCTTTGTGAAATATTTGAAGATTGCTATTATGTCCACATTAGGCATTCTCAAATCTTTCCAGTTATTTCAGTTGATCCTTGTATGGCATAGTTTGGGAGCTTGGGGGGTGTCTTTCTTAGGGAGCAGAGTTTCCCTGAAAGGAAATTTTCTTAAAATTGAAGACTGTTGTTTATTAAATGAATCTACCTTAATAATCATGAAAACAATGTTGTAGGTGGTAAGTATAGATTATCCTTGTCAAATATCAATATAGTTCTAGTATTTTGAATATATATGTATATTCACATACACGCATATATATCGACTCAAGGATTAATGTAGTAATGATAATAGCCTATATTTATATAGTACTTTAAGTTTGGCAAATTATTATGCAAATATTATCTTATTTTATTCGCACAGCAACCCAGGAAGGTAGTTGTGCTATTATCAGTTATTATCCCCATTTTATAGATGAAGAAACCAAGTCAGAGGTGTTAAATGACTTGCTCAAGTTCACACATTAGTGAGTATATGAGGCAGGATTTGAACTCATGTTGGGATCCAGCACTCTATCCACTGTGCCAAGCAGCTGCTTCTAAAATGTGTGTATAGGTGTGTGATATTGTAATCATTTTATAAGGTCTATGTCGTATTATAAATCTATGGTGTTGAATGTTCTCGGAATATTATGCATATTTGTAGTGTGCATGATATAATATTAAGGTTTTTTCAAAAATTTTAGAGACTTTTTTCCCCTTTTTTCTTAGGGATTTCCTGTTGAACAAGCCATAATTGGAATAGGTTTACTAATCCTCCAGACACCTGCAAGTCAGCAGAAGCCCATCTTAAATCTAGGTAAGAATTCCCCTCCTTAGGAAACTGTGACTATAGCATGAATCTTAGCAGAAGTATTGCACTGTCTTTTTCTATTTCATCAGAGAATGGACTTTTTTTTTTGTTTTCCCGCATATCTTTCCTACTTAATTGTCTTCAAATAGAGCTTATTCTTGGCTAGTATAGTGATAGAGAGCTGGCCTCAAGGCCAAGGAAGCCCTCAGTTAAATTCCTGTCTCTGGCACCGAATCTGCTGTCTCTGCCTGTGGGTAAATCTCTTAACCTCTCAGTTCTCCCAGCAACTCTCTAAGAATGTAAATTGTGGAGAAGGTATCTACTTGTATTAGTAGAAGAAAATTTCTCACCTTGGAGTTCCCTACAATGAAATGAAAGGCCCAGTCTCTATTCCCTTCCTACCTTGGCATGCCATGGTAAAATCTTGATAATAATGATAATTATAATAGTTATCATTTGTTGTTGCTGATGTTGTTCAGTCATTTTTTAGTTATGTCTGACTCTTCGTGGCCCCATTTGGGGTTTTCTTTGGCAAAGATACAGGAATGGTTTGCCATTTCCTTCTACAGTTCATTTTACAGATGAGGAAATTGAGACAAGCAGGGTGAAGGTATTTGCCCAGATTTGAACTCAGGAAGATGACTCTAAGCCTGGCACTCGTATCTGCTGCACCAGCTAGATGCCCTAGTTCACATTTATAAATTACCTAAAGGCTTTCATACTCTCCCCTTTTAGGTCGGTAGAAATAAACGACAACAATAGTCAGCAAACACAAAGCACCTGCTTTGTGCAAGAGGGTCGTGTCAGATTTGGAGGCAGATGCAAAAATAAAGCAGCCGCTTGCAGCCACAGGATAAATGATGAATCCCTGGTTGATGGTCCAGGCAGGGACCAGTGGAATTTTGGGGCCTGAATTGTTATAGAGGGGATGAGGCATGTTTGGTGGGGAGGTTCTCACCCCTTTAGTCCTCAGCCAGATCAGTTCTGTTGCAGAGTTTGCCTCAGTGGTGGATAAATTACCGCCCCCAGGGTGAGATCAGTTCTAGAGGGATGATAAAACGTGTATACAGAGTTATAGCTTATGCTTAAATGGTGCTTATGGTTTACAAAGCACTTTACAAGCATTAACTCCTTTGAGCTTCACAAAGTCATAAAGTCCTCTTGGATCGGATGAAGAATTTCCTTCCTCCATTAAAAAAAAATCAAGTAGGATTTCATGGAAGAGGTGTCATTTTAGGTAGGCTTTGGAGCATGGGTTATGTGGATCCTGTCCTTCCACTTTGTATTGGAAGTTAAATTCTAACAAAAATAGCATCAACATCCCTGCAGAGAGATGGACAGTTATATTCATCATCGTAT
This sequence comes from Vombatus ursinus, assembly GCF_900497805.2. NCBI lineage: Eukaryota > Metazoa > Chordata > Mammalia > Diprotodontia > Vombatidae > Vombatus > Vombatus ursinus. The sequence goes on from NW_020953936.1 coordinate 7,976,407, forward strand.
ATCAGGTTGGGAAAAAATAGCAAGCATCAGATTGATAAATGAATATTAAATGTTTATGGTCTGTGCTAAAAGCTCCGACCTTTTCTTATGTTTTCATCCTGGCTGCAACTTTGCCAGCAAGCACAAACCTCACTTGCAAACTGTACTTTTAATCTCAGACTAAAGTCAGAAATCATAGAATTATAGGTTCAGGACTGGAAGGTATCTAGGGAGATAACTCGTACACACAGATAAGGAAAGTAAAGCCCAGAGTGGTCTCACAGTTGCAAATTCTGGATCTTATCCTGTCTTTAACCAATTAACAAGTATTTATCGTGTCTAGTATATACCAGGCACAATGCTGGGGATACAAATATAAGGAATGAAATAATCTGCCCTCTCTCTTTACATTCTTTTGACTCTTAAATCCAGTGTGCTTTTCCCTTTAAGCACAGTTAGGAGAGGGGACTTTCACATGGTATTAATTTTAAGAAACAAGTTACAATTCTCTGCGCATTTATTAAGCACCTATTATATACCAGGCCCTATGCAGACAAATATGAAAAAAAGCCCTGCTGGGGAGGAGCTTATATTCTATTGGGAGGAAACAAAGCAGACACATATTAGGAGGTAGAAAATATGTACACAATATTTGGGATAGGTTGGTGGGGGGAGAGCACTGATAATTGAGGGAGTCAGAAAATTCTTCACCTGGGGAGTGGACTTTTGAGATATTCCTTGAAAGAAGCTAGGGATTCCACCAGTTGGTGGTGAGGAAGATCATTTCCAATGATTTTAATACCTAACATAGCCTAGATTAAATCTCTGGCCATATGCTTTTTTTGTTCTATTAGCCTTCCTTCTATTTGGACTTCCACTCCAGTCTGTCTCCCTCTTTCATTTCATGGCAAGTAGGACCCTTACAAGGGTAGTTCACTTCATTCTTGAAAACCATTCTTATTCTATTTGAATCCCACCTCTGGCATTTTAGCTGCATGTCCGTAGGTGAGAGACTTAAGTTTACTGAGCGTTAGTTGCTACTTCAGTAGAAGGGGAATAATTTGAATGATAATTTACTTACTGGGTTATGGTGATCAGATGAGATAATGTATATGAAGTGTTTTTATACATCTAAGGATGATGTACAAAATGTAATTATTAATATTTAAAATACAACTTGAAGGTTTTTTTTTTTAACAGCCGCACTTGGTTATCTAAAGCCATAAGTGTCAATAGCACCAAGTGTAGCCCCTTGGGGGCTGAACATGATGAAAATGTAATTGGGAAATGTTTAACAAACTCAATAAAAATACATTGTAACAAAAATAATGTTGTAGTTTTCTAAGTCAGTATGCAACAGACAAGGGATGGATTTCTATTTCTTTGGTACCAGTGCTCTAAAGCCAGCAAACCCTTGTATGTGTCTTTTGCACTGGTGCTCTGATGCTGGAATCTGATGATTTGATACTTTGTTTTCATTTATCTAGCAAGCAGACTGAATTTCTTTTCTGAAATGGCACTTCTGATTTCTATTGCCTCATTATCATGTCAGAATTAAAGAATCATGCCTGAAGCTGTTGAACCTGATAGTTTTGCTTTGTAGAGTCAGGAAGAATTATTCTTTAGTACACTGGGGGGAAAAAAGAGGGGAAAAAAAGGGATAGAATGATCAAGAAATTGCTGAATTGTCAGATTTTAAAAAACCCACAGTAATTATAGCAGTGAATTAAAAATGAGGTATTCAAATCATTATACCTGGTTTTTAAATAACTCATGTGGCCTCCAGTAATTATCTGGAAGATTTATAATCCTTACTTCTAGAAACCATTTGTACTTTATTAAAAAAAAAAAAAGACATTACTGGTTACTTTTACTACATCTGAAAGCTTCTATTGTATCATAAATGAATTAAAAAGTAACCAACTGATTGCCAAAGACAGTGACTTACTTTGGTTCTCATTTCCTTGCTCTTTCACCAGCATTTCACCAACAGCATCAATTAAAAAAAAAAAAAGGTTTTTATTAAGTACTTATTATGTGTCCGGTATGGTGCTATTTGTGGGAGCAGCAAAGATAGATTGTGAATCCCAGAATTTGAGAGTTGGAAGGGATCTCTGGGGCCATTGACTCCAACCCATACCCTAAAGAAATGCCCACTGTAATGTAGCTGCCACAAGATCATTCAGTCTCTGTTGAGATCTCTTGAAGTAGCCCTGAATTCTGTTTGTAGATTGCTGTAATTGTTAAAAAGTTTCTCCCAATGCCAAACCTCAAGTAGCTTCTTTGCAATTTCCACCTGTGGTCCTGGTTCTATCATTTGGTGCCAGACAGAATTAGTCTGATTTCATTTCCACATGTTTGAAAGCAACTATTATATTCCTCACCCTCCTAAGAGTCTTTTCTTTTCCAGGGTAACCAATGATGATAATAATATTAATAATAATTTATTTAGTATTGTAAAGTTTGCAAAGTGCTTTATAAATATCTCAGGTTAATGACATAGGTGTTAAAAACACAGGGCCAAGCACACATCGCTGTTGTACTCTACTAGAAACCTCTTGCCATGTCAACATTGAACAGGTAATAGTTACTAATGGAGTTTGCCTAGTCATCCAGTTGTGAATCTATCCAAGTAGATTATTGAGTCTTTATCCCTCAGTCTTCTCCAAAGAAATGGCATAAGAAACATTATCAAATTCTTTGCTAAAATCCGAGTAAAGTACGTCTGTGGCATTTATTTATTCTACCAATTAAATGTCTGTGTCAGAAAAGGAAATACGGACAGTTTGATGTGACTTATTATTAATGGTGCTGCAAAATCACAATTTCTTTATTAATGATCCCTTGTAGAATTTGCCAAGGAATCACAATAAAGATTATCAGCCTGTAATTTATATGGTCTGTTCTTTTCCCTTTTCTGAAAATTGAGCATTTTTTTCCCCTTTCTCCAACCTTATGGCATCCTGTTTTCTGTGACCTTTCATTTGTTAATGACAGTAGTTCAGCAGTCACATTTGCCAATTCTTTCTGTAACTGAGGTGGTACTTCATATAGGCCAGGTGACTTGAATTCATCAAGGGCTAGTAGGTGTTTTCTTAGATCGTTTTACTTGTCATGGGTATTGGTTTCTTGTTAGCCATCTTGTTTAGTCATTTTTTCCCCCGCCTTTCACAGAACGGTGATCATATGTTGGCAGAGAAAATAGAAGCCAGATGTGAATTTAGTAGCTCCACCTTCTTTTTGTTATTAGTCATTAGGATAGTGTCCAAGCAACGACTTATCTCTTTGGTCTTCCTTTTTCTCCCACTATATCTTAGAAAATACCAGTTGTTTTTAACTTCCTTTAACAGCCTTATTTTTTTCTGAGCCCTAGCATTCCTGAAACTATTTTTATAATGCCATACCATGTTCTCATATTCATCCTCACTTACTTGCCCTTCCATCTTTTGTACATTTTTTAAAATTAAATTTTACTATTTTTCAATGAATAGATATCTGCCTTCTCTTTCCTTTTTCCATTCTATGCTCTCCCACCCGCCCAACCCCTGAGAAAGAAAGAAAAACCCCTTTTGGGAACATGTATAGTCAAGCAAAACAGATTTCCTCATTGGACATGTCCAAAAATATGTCTCATGTGGAGCTCTTGAGTCCATCACCTCTCTCTCAGGAGGTGGGCAGCATGTTTTATCATGAATCTTCTGGAATTATGATTAGTCATTGTGATGGTCTGAGCTCTTAAGTCTTTCAAAGTTGTTTGTCTTTACAATATTGCTTCTATTGTATACATTGTTTCCCGATTTATTCGGCATCATTTCTTGCAAAACTTCCAGGTTTCTTTGAAACTATCCCCTTCATTTATTATAACGTCATAATATGCCTTCACATTTATATACCATAACTTGTTCAGCCAGTCCCCAATTGATGAGTACCCCCTCACTTTCCAATTCTCTGCCATTGTTTAAAAAAAAAGAGAGATATTATAGATGAGTTAATTGGAGTTTGTTTTGCTTCAGACTAATCTCTCCCTTAATTCTCTCTTGTTCTTTCCTCTCCCATCTTTACTTTCTCTTCTGCTTCCCTCTTTTAGTGAAATATATTTCTGTTCTCAACTGTGTGTGGGAATTCTTGCCTCTTTTGACCAGTTTAGATGAGAGTGAGGTTTGTGTAAGTGTGTACCTGTGGGCACCCTGATTATGTGAGATAATTTTCCTTAATTTTTCATTCTACTCTCACCTTCCCCACCAAATGTATTCCTCTTCTCCTCCATTTCCATTATGCTTTTTAAGATCATCATACTGTAGCAGAATCACTCCTAGGCTTTCTTGTCTAATTTGACTCCCTCTATGACCCTTGAAGATGAACAGGTTCAGAGGACCACATGTATCATATTAACATGTAAATAATTTATCCTTGTTTAGCCTCTTTTGATTGTTTTCTCATATTTACCTTTTGATGTTCCTTTTGAATCTTGTTTTTGAATTTGAAAGTTTCTATGCGGTTCTTGTGTTTTCATCATGTTGGAAGTCCTCTTATTTCATTAAAGTTCCAGTTCCCCATTTTTTACTCAGTTTTTCTGGGTACATTATTCTTAACCTTTGTAGCTACAGTAATCCATTGCCTTCTGGAACATCATTTTTCATGCTCTCTGATTCTTTATAGTTGTGGCTGCTGAATCATATGTGATACTCACATCAATCAGTCTGTCTATCAGTCAGTCAGTAAGCATTCATTAAGTGCCTGGTACGTGCTGAAGCTGAATGCGGAGGATAGAAATACAGAAGTGAGATAATCCCTACTAGCTTTAAGCTTATATTTAAATGAAGGGACAACTATATATGTCATATATAGTGTATGTAGCATATTATAAATATTCATTCTATATTTATAGATGCATAGCATATATACAACTGGGTCATTCATATTTTTATCTCTATACACACACACACACAAACACACACACGAGATATGTAAACACACATTAAATGTATATGTATATGATTTGGCCTCAACTTGCTAGCCCTTTCTCTAGGCTTTTTGCCTAGGGCCAGGAGTGGGAAACCTGTAGCCTTGAAGTGGATGTGGTCCTCCAGGTCCTCAAGTGCAGCCCTTTGACTGAATCCAAACTTCACAGAACAGATCCCCTTAGTAAAACTTGGTGAAACTTGGACTCAGTCGAAAAGCCGCATCCAAGGACTTAGAACGCCACATGTGACCTTGAGGCTGCTGGTTCCCCACCCCTGATAAACTAAAGGAACTGCTACGTATTAGGGGTCACCACCTTAATCATCAGTCTGGGGAAAGTGCTATTGCTTGTGACCATCGAGAACCCTGTGGGGCAAAGGTTTTAGTATGATAACATTGTATACCTAGAGGTAGAAGGGACCTTAGGCATCGTCTAGTCCCATTCTTTTTGCAGATTAGGAAATTGGTGTTAAATGAAATTACTTGCTCAAGATCACACAGGTGATAAATAGTAGAGGTAAGTTTTGAATTCAAGTTCTTTGATTCTAAATCCAGCACTGTTTCTTGTACCATGTTTTATGGCAAATATGGGTTAAGCTTGAATTTTTTTTTTTTTAGGGATATAAATAGATTTTTCTTCCATGATATATAGTAGGTGACTTGAAATGTTTGCAAGCATTATTTGCATTTCAGTTGTTGTTCTGACCCTGACCTTAAAGGTAATAGATGACTGTTACGCTAAGTATCTTCTTATCTCTTTGTTATATTGATTTTTTTGGGGGGGGGGCTTAAATTATTGTTCTTTGGTGAACAGCTTTGAAACTCCTCTCCTCTGCTGGGACCAAGATCACCCCAACCTCATCCCTGCTGCTGGTGATGCCACTACTGCAGATTTTGTCATCTACAGCCTTGGAGGATTGTATCTCGGCAGAAGACGTCAGCCCCTCTAGACAAGAGCTGGCTGTAACCCTCTTGAAAATGGTGCAAGAAGAGGGCTGCAAAGAACAAAAGCAGCTGGTAAGGCATGAACTTGTGCTTCTCTTCCACAAAGGACCGCTGTGGGATTAGTGACTTGGCAGGCAGAGATTCCATTCTTCAGGAGTAGTCAGTTCTGGTTTTAAACCAAATTTGAATGCAGCTTGGTTGAGGGCAGGGGCCTGGAAATGCCAGTCCTCATGTCGAGAGTGTCTGTCTTTGCTTTCCTCTCCAGCACACCATCCTCTTCCTGTGTGCTATCCCTCTTCACTGCTGCATCTGTCTGAGCAAGTAACGGTAGAGCTGTTATTGCTCCCTCTTCTTAGGTACGTTCTTTGTCATCTTCTCTTTTTACCATGTTGCTGATCTCTGGTTTAGTGCATTAAGGTCTGATTCAAGTTCTATGAGAAGCTTTACCAGTCTTTTTTTTGCACATCCTCCCCCCCCCCCACCTTTTTGTCCTGTAGCCTTTTCCATTAGTGAAATGAAACTTCACCTCCCAGCTTCCTCTCTTAGAGGGATTGAGTGAGGATTAAACAAGATAATGCAGGTAAAGCATGTTAAAGCTTCTTGGAGAGAGGCAGCTACACAAATACAAGGCCTTATCACTGTCCTTGTGTTCTCTGTGAAGGCGGATGTGGCTTTAATCACAGATGCTTAAAGGTACTAGAGGGATAAAGCCATTTATTATTCGTTGTTCAGCATGCAACGGAAATTAGTCAGCCATTAGAGAGAAATTGAATACATACTTTGGCTTCCTAAATCCTAATAGAATAAATCTTTAGAATTTGTAATACATAGTTTATTTGTAACGTGAGAGAAGGGGAAACAGAAAGTGGGGGAAAACCATCTTTTGGATTCAGTAATAATGTGAGGAGAAAATGGAAAATATAATTAAGAAAACAACCTGATCTTAAGCCTAAAGTCTGTGTCTCTCCCCCTGTCTCTCTGTCTCTGTCTCTCTTTCTGTTTCTCTGTCTCTCTTTCTCCTTCCTTCTCCCCCTCAGTTGTAAATGTCAAACAATGATTGATTGATTTCTGGATTGCAGGCAGGAGGAAGCCACAAATGTTGGACAGTTTTGGGCCTTTCAAAATCACAAGTGATATTTACTGAGAATAAGCTTCCATCCAGTGCCTGTTTGCTAAGTCACTGTTTAATCAGGTGTATTAGAATGATGACTCATTCAGGATAATAGTTTTACTTTTTCTTTAATGGTTAGTAAAGTGGGGTTAGAGAAAGCACTGCAGTTAGGACCATAAATGCACAGCTTATGATACTCTGCCAATTTCTTGGGGATGTATTTGAATAGGGCTTCTGTAGCCACCCTTTTATTTATTAAAGAGTTAAAATTTAAGCTGAGCGTAAATGCGTATTGTTGGCATCTGAACATGCCTGTTTATGGCAAGTATAGCATGGATCAGATTGCTTTTGTTGCTTGGGCCATCTCTATTCTGTAAATGAGAGATGTCTCTCTAAAAACTCAGCTCTCTTTTACTCCTTTACTGTGCTCAGCTTTGCCCTGAGTGGCACATAGATTTGGAATCAGAGCACTTGGATTCAAATTCTGACTCTTCCTGTAACTAACTTGCCATCAACAAGTCACTCTGAGCTTCAGTTTCTGCATCTATCCAATAAAGGAATTGGACCAGATAGCCTATTAGATCCCTACCAGCCCTCAAACAATGAGCTTTGATCTTTAAATTGGTGAGCTTTGAATTCTGGTGTTTCATTTGAAACTACAGTCAGTATTCCCTGGTATTATATCAAATATTTTGTATATAATTAAATTGTGCAGTTATCTATCTGTCTGAATCTATGGAAGTTTGAAAAGCTTTAAGAAAGATGTTTAACTTTTTTCCAATTTCTAAGAGTTAAAAACATCACAGATTCTCCAAATTAGGAACTTGTCTTCAGTAATCTATAGAACACAATGCTCTATTGTTCTTTAAGTGTATTCAGTACAGAATTGCTTAAAACATTTTCACTTATATTCGTTCTAGAAAGAAGGATAAAAATACAAACGTGTGTTGTAATTTAAATTCTAAAGTACTTTTATATTTCATTTGTTCTCTGAGATAATGATAAGAGCATTAAAGAGAGATTCAGAGGGACAAAGTTTTTTCTATTAGGCCTTATCAGAGTGTTATTTGTGCACAGAAGTAACTCCGACTCTAATGTGGAATTTTCTCCCTAAATTTTGTGTAAAACCTTTATGCTGTTTTCCATTTCAGAAATTATGTACTTACTACTCCCTTAGTATACAGCTAGAATGCTTTTTTAGATGTTCTTGCCCACATGTTAATGATGGATTCAACAAGACCTTCCAACTTAAACTGATTCCTAACCAATACTTAAACTAGGGCTTTTCTTTCAGAGTAATTGTGTTTTTTTCAATGATGATTTTTTTCCTATAAATGTGACTTGTCTTTGATAATTATTTGTAATTAGTTCTCATTATCTCTACTTCAGTTGGTAAGTAGAGTTCTAATTATGAGGAATGGTTGTGACTGGCTACTCCTCCAGGAAAACTCCAGAGCAGTGTGTTACTTTAACCTGTAGTTCAATTCCAGGCTGTTCAAATTCCAAACTTTAGAAAAACATTTAAAATTTATTTTGAAGGAGCAGAAGAGTTCTTCAACAACAAAAGTATTAGATGCTGTCATTTATTTGGACTTGAAAGTTTGCAAAGCACTTAGTATAAATTCTTCCCTTTCAGTCCCGTTACAAACCTATGAGGTAGATAGGGACAGATATTCTCTCCCATTTTACAGATGAAGAAACTGAAACTCTGAGAGGCTGTCATTTGCTTGGAGCTCATGGATATAGTGCTTTAAGTTTTGTGAAGTACTTTCCTCACTGCATTCTGGTGGTGGCTGTAATATTAATCATTTAATTTGACATATAAATACTTTTCTTTGTAATAGAATACTGTTGAAATTCCTTTCCTTTTTTTTTTTTTTTTTTTTTGCTTTTTGGTTAAGTGACTTGCCCAGGGTCACACAGCTAGTTAAGTGTCAAGTGTCTGAGGCCAGATTTGAGTTCAGGTCCTCCTGACTCCAAGGCTGGAGCTCTGTGCACTGCGCCACCTAGCTGCCCCTGTGCCACCTAGCTGCCCCTTGCGCCACCTAGCTGCCCCTTCCATTTTTTTATTAGCTTTTGTAATTATTTTCCAGATGTCCTTCAAGCTTGCTTTCCCTGTAACCAGCATGTATTATCCAATGTTTACAACCTGGAGAATCCTTGAACAAATGAAAGAAGAGTCCACAGTATGTGATTGGCTGTCTTCTGTGAAATCATTGCTACCTATCACCACCCACGTTCCTGTACATGTTTTCCTTCTATTGGCTCATTTACTTGTTCAAGAAAAAGGAGAGAATCTTCACAGCGTACTGAGGGCCACCACAGAAATAGCCAAAGCAGACTCCTCTCAGGTAAGGTTCAAAGACAAGGAGGCAGCTAACTCGTGGTTATGGGGTTCTGAATGTTTCATTCAGTGCATTATCCTTTGCAACATTTAAAAAATAATCCTAGGGGGCAGCTAGGTGGCACAGTGGATAGAGCACAGGCCCTGAAGTCAGGAGGACCTGAGTTCAAATTCGGCCTCAGACCAAACACTTGACACTTACTAGCTGTGTGACCCTGGGCAAGTCACTTAACCCCAGTTGCCTAACAAAAAAAATACATAATAATCCTAGCCTGACTCACTTGCTATGGCCCATGTTCAAGGTTGTCCCAGTGTTCTGCAGTCTTAAATTTATTTCTTCTCAGAGATACAAATACATTTTTCCACCCTAATCAAAACATACTTATGAAGAGAAATCTGCTTGAAGTGGGGCAGTGGTAAGTGATGTTTAGGAAGTCCTTTCAGTTCTTGTATTTGGTAGGATGTTAGACTTGATGAGCCCTAAGGCCCTTTTTAAGATTGTATAATTCTGGGAGAAATGAGTTGTATGTACAGTTGTAGAAGTAGACCTTGATGATGTTTTTACTCACTTCTAATCATATGACTAGATCATATAATTAATATAGTACAGTTTTTTTTAATCTAACAATTTTTTCAGGAAAGATTAAATATATTTCTCATAGGTATTTTTTCTTTCTTACTTTAACAAAGAGGGGATAATCTTAAAGTTATTGTTGTTCAGTCGTTTCAATTGTGTCTGACTCTTTGTGACCCCATTTGGGGTTTTCTTGGCAAAGAAAATGGAGTGGTTTGCCATTTCCTTCTACAACTCAACTGTAGAGGCAAACAATAAAGTGACTTGCCCAGGACCACACAGCTAGTAGTGTCTGAGGCTGGATTTGAACTCAGGTCTTCCTGATTCTACTTCCAGACTGAAATATCCTCTGTGCCACCTAGCCATCCCCATTCCTAAAGTACCGTCATATGAAATTAATCTTGGAAGTTGATAAAGTGAAGAAAAATCTGAAACTCGACTAGACAAAAGATAATATCTAGTCTACAGATACTATAGTTGAAGTATTGGACTGCTTGCTTTTTAGTTGTTTGGTTTTGATGTTTCCTTAACTTCTACAGCTGTGCATTCTTATCTAGAATTTCGATGTAGAGATAGACCTCCAGTGGTGCATGACTCTTACCTATGAACAACCACTCAACAGGTGACCACAGAAATTTGCCTTCCTTTTTTTTTCTTTCCCTTTCAGCCTTGGCCTGCCATGCCTCTTACTAACTTATCTTCTCTCTTCCCCACCTCAGCCCCTAATCTCAGCTGCCCTTCACCCCCTTTTCCTTCACTCCCAGAGTGGGTCTGAAGTGGTAATATCAGCACTAATGAGGTAGAGGGTTCTCCTATCCCAGTCCCAACCTCTCCCTAGTGAATAGGATTGTGGTTTAATCAGTCACTTTGTCAATATGCATTTATTAAGCTCGCTGGAGATACAAAGAAAGGCGTAAGACTGTCCCTGCTCTATAGCAGCCCACAGTCTAGTTGTTAGTGGAGAGAACACTGCATTTGGAGTCCTAAGATCTGGGTTAGAATACCAGCTTTTCCACTCTTTACTGTGTAACTTTGAGCCAAGTGTCTTAATTTCTCTGAGGGTAACTGACAGGCTCAGACCGATTGGTGAGTTAGGTGGATGGCTGCTTCCAGCATGTGAAGACATTCCCCTGGCAGAATGGGTGGATGAGAACACTTTGTTCCAATGGCTGTGAAGGCGGCTGAAGCAGGTGCTGTGGAGCGCTTAGAGCTTGGTCAGGCATCGAAGATGCCCAGGTCATCCACTGCATCCTGGGCCACTGCTGGTTGTCTTGACTTTTGTCTTGCTACTGGGCTTCGATGACTTTGGAAGAGAGTGAGGCTGATGACTTTGTTTCAGCTCTGCCTCACTTAAACCCGACTCATAGGCAAATCAAGACATCACCTTTGATGTCATTGGTTCTCTTTGAAAACGAAGGACAAACAACATAATTTTTCTGGGTCTTCGTTTTATCATCTGTGAAATAAGGGGGTTGAACTAGATGGTACCTGCCAGATATATTAAGGATCCTGCACTATTATGGTTGCTCGTCTCTGTATCTTTGCATTGGCTGTTTTCAATCCTGGTACCTTCTACGGGTGGACTCTCCCCAGTTGCCTTGCCCATAAATTATCTTCTATTTATTTTCATATATATTTTGTATATACTTATTATTGTCTATGTACTTGTCTTGCTTGCTAGAACATAAGCTTCAGAGAGCATGGGCTGGTTTTTTTTTTTTCAATGTCATTGGTATATAGTAGTGAATACTTGATTGATTCTATTTTGATTGGTTGAGTGAATACATTCCACTTTGCATCTGCTGCTCTATCCGGCTTCAACTACTTGGAAGAACGTGCCCTGCCCAGGATGAGCTCATTAAGTCTAAGTTCACCACCATGCTGTTAAGTCAAGCCTTGATTGATAACACCTCCCTCAGCCTCTTCTTTCCCCTGATTGAAGGCCTGGAGGGCTGCATACCAGACTTCTCTCTATGCCTTTATAGAGGACAGCATTTGAACTCTCAGATCATTCCACCTTGTGTCTACTGCTTTCCCTGCTTTCAACACATGGAACAAGATACCCTCTGGTGTCTGGCTTTCTTGCCTCCTTTTGTGTGTTGTCTCTGCTTTTACATTGTAAGCTTGTTGAAAGCAAGGAGTGTCTTACTTTTTAGTTACTGTATCCCCAATGCTTAGCACAATTCCTGGCACATTGTAGGCAATTAAAAATTGTTTATTGGACTGGATTTGATTAGATTGGAGAGAAAGAACATGAACTCAACCAGTCCACCCAAGGCAGTTGGCCCTAGACCACAAAAGCTGACCATGCTTGACTTTCTTTGGGCCATTTTGTCAACTGCTTCTCCCCACTTGGAACAGCAGGAAAATATGCTTGGTGGATGGGAGAGTTAATCCACTTAACTTTTTGGAATGCTGCACTGGGCCATCTTGATTGGTGAGGGAGTAAATGAGCATTAACAATCCATCACATCTATGTGAGCCCCATACCCAAGCACACCATCCATCTAGTTGTTCCCTGCATTTCTCCCAATTTCCAAGTCTTGTGCTGAGCTCAGTGATCAAGCCAATATTACCACTGTTTCTGGAAAGTTTCAGTTGAGTTCTTTTTGAACCAATTCACCATCCCTGTAACTCCCAATTCATTCCCTGATCTGCACTCCCAGGTGTGAATTGTCTTCTACTCTTAGAACTAAACTCTTTGAGGGCAGGTATTGTTTTACATTTGTATGTGTATACCGAGTGCTTAGCACAGTGTCTGGCACATGGGTAGACATTGAACAAAGCATTTTTCATTCATCGAATTCCATAGGAACTAATCTTTGAGGTCACTTTTGTTGTTGTTGAGTTGTTTTCCTCATTTGGGGTTTTTTTGGCAAGGGCACTGGAGTGGTTTGCCATTTCTTTCTCCAGCTCATTTTATCCAAAGACTCACCCTCAAGATTTCTCATATTCCTGGATCTCTTCGTCATGTTACATCCTTGGCCCTTTCCTTCTTAAAACTCCCCCCTTGGTTTCTGTATCACATAATTCTCCTAGTTCCTCTCCTGTTTCCTTGATCATTCCTTCTCCAACACTTAAGGATTCTCCTTTTTCCTTTTTCACCCATTAATTTAGGTTTTTCTTATCCTTAGCCCTTTGTCTCTTCTCTCTATGTGGTCTCCGTTGGCAATTGTTTCCTCTGCCTAGGATTTTATCTGTGCAGATAACTCCAAAATTTATCTCTCCAGCACTGACCTTTTTCCTTAGTTTTTTTTTTTCTTTTTTTCCCCCTACATTTTAATACAGGTGGAACATTGAATGATTCCTTCACTTCAGCTCCTTCACAGCCAAACCAGGAGGCAGGGACTATTTAAGTTTCTCTGCCTTCTCTTTGTTTGTGATGACCAGTATGTACAGGTACCTGCTGCAGCGAACCTTAAACTTCACATTGTCCTTGTTTTTCTTGATCTTGACAGGTTTGGCATCTTCTCACCTGGCTGTCAGCAGGAAGTCTTTTATTTCCTCAATTTTTTGAGGTATAGCAGCCGGTGGCAGCTGGATGAGGGGCAGCACATGGCCCGAGAGGTCTCGCAACTGCCAAGAGGCCAAGGAAGACTTTTCCTTAGTTTTTAATCGGCAGTTCTACTGCCTACCAGCCACATTTCTACCTGTATGGCTGATGGCAAACTCAAACTCAGTATGTCCCGAAATGAATCTACCCCACAAATCTATTTTTTCATAGGGATTTGTTTATTTTGTTTATTTTTTTCACTTTTTATTTAGCCATCCAGGCTCAAAATCCCAGTGTCATCTTTGACTCCACTTTATTCCTCACATGGTTCTGTTCATTCTGGCATTGCAGTATCTTTTATATCTGTCCCCTCCTTTCTAGTAGTACTACCCCCCAGTATAGTCCTTCATCACAACTCTGGTCTGCTGAAGAGTTACCTAACTGGTCTATCATTCCCCTTCAGAGTATCCTACGTATGAGGTCATATTAATCTTCCCCTATGCATAGATCTCATCATGTCATTATTTTACTTGAAAACCTTTCATGGCTCCCCTTTGCCAACTGAATAAATTTCAGGTTCCTTAACCTTGTTTTTAAGCCCCTACAGGAATAGGATTCAGCTTCCCTTTGCAATGTTGTCTCTCACTCTTCCTACTCATGTACCCTAGAGTCAGCCAGAAATGACTCCTTATCATTCTCTCCTCCAGGCTTTTGCTTATGCTATTCTATTACAGTGGCCCATCCCATCCTGTCCCGTCCTTTTGTCCCTTACCTATCCTGTAAGTCTCAGTCCAAATGCAATTTCCTCAATTCAGCTGTCTTTGGTCTCCACCTCTTTTTAGGTTAAAAATATCTCTCCTTTCTCTGGACTCTTATAGCACTCAGCATATTTCTTATGCACTTATTACAATTAGGTGCTCAATACTCTGAATCCCTTTAAAGCTCATCTCAAGAACCATCTTTTGCAAGATCCCTCTCCTGATTTCCCCCAGTCTTTGGTGCTTCCCACATCCACGTAGTAAGTGCTTAATGAATGTTTATTGCCTGACTGACTTACCTGTGTGTATGTTGTTTCCTCCTAGGTGTGGAGAGGAAGTGGTTTGCCTTTTCTCCTTATCTTCAGGACCTAACACCAAGTATGGCACATAGTTGGTGCCTAGTAAATGTCTATTAAATTGAATTTGTTTGAAGGGATAGCTCAAGGGGTTGTGACATATTTGGGGGAAAATGGTGAGATAATAACAAAAGATAACAAGTTTCAAAAAGTTGAATACTTTTAAAAATAAATTTTGGATCATCTCCATTCAAGGTTTAGTAATGGTGTATCTTCAAGGTCTCTTAAGGTTTTGGCAACACTGCCATCATGTTTTACTCATTGATAAAAATCAGCCAGAAATAATTGTTAATAATGCTTGGTAGTTAAAATGCCAAACAATGCTAATGCAAAGATGATACTTGAAAAATTATATTTTGAAGAAACTCATTCGTCATTCCTAGAAATGTTAACAGTCATGACAAAGTCTTGACTCCCACATCACATTGGGTTTACTTTGTGGATGACACAAGCCCAGACACAAGCTCTTGGCAAAAGTTCAAAGACTTTTTGTTTTCTTGGAGGGGAGTTCATCCGAGAGCATTCTGGGTTAGTGATCCAAGAACTGAGCTTCCTGTGTGAATTCCTGTGGTCTACTTGAAAGTTTTAAAAGCCTTAATTTTATTTAGAAAAGAGGTTTTGAAAATCATAAATACGCTATACTTTGGTAAATGGGATCTCTATCTATTTCCTGAAATTAGTACCCATTGTATTTTATCTTGGAGTAGTAGTTGAGAGATGCATCTGTTTTTAGTATTTATGTTTCAAGTACAATTTCTGGCTTTCAGAAACTATGAGCAATGTGATAGGTACTTTTTTTTTCCCTCTAAATTCGGATGGCTATAAACCACACTTACTGCCTGGAGCCTTCCCTTTGATGGCAGCAGAAGCAGTTGGAGTCTGAAAGATTATTTTACTTGTTGTCTTGTCACCATTTTCCAGATCATATGCCTACTTGAGACTCAGGAATTCTGTTGCTACCAAACCATGTTCTTTAAAATCGCGGTATTCTTTGGGTGAGAGATGACAGAGTTTAAGCAGGAAAATTTTGATGGTAGTGATCTTTGGACTGGAGTGGATTAAGTAGGGATATTCATTTCCCACTCTGTGGAAGTGAAAGAAGAAAATAGGATGGAACCTCAAGGTTCCAGGGAAGAGGTGCCAGAGACCTCCAGTAAGGAGGAAACCTCGCCTCTTGAGGCAACCTGTCCTACTTTTGGATAGATTTAGTATTTAGGAAGTTTTTCCTTCCACTGAACAAAAATTTACTTCTGTATAATTTCTGCTTATTGCTCCTAGCTCTGCCCTCTGGAGCTAAACAGATAATACTAATCCTTGGGTAGGAACTGTGTTTCTTTTTGCTTGGATTTGTATCCCCAATGCTTAGCACAGTGCCTGGCACATAGTAAAACCTATTGGTTGCTCAGTGGATAGATCCTGAAGTCAGGGAGACCTGAGTTCAAGTTCAGCCTTAAACACTTCCTCACTATGTGACTCTGGGCAAGTCATTTAACCTCTGACTGCCTCAGTTTCCTCATCTGTAAAATAAGGATAGCAATAGCACTTATATCCTAGAGTTGTTGTGAAGATAAAGTGAGATCATGTTTGTAAAGAACTTTGCAAACTATGAAGCGCTATATAAATACTATCATCACCATTGTTAATTATAATAGATATAAATTAAATCACTATCTTGTAAGTTATTAAATATAATAATTATAATTTAATAATAGTAATCAATTGCTTGTTGCCATGTATTACCTTGATTAATCCTTCTTCCATATGACAGCTCTATAAAGATACTTGAAGAGAGCTTTCCCTTTTTGAGTGAGTGAATTGTGGTGAATTATCTCAATTTTTTCAGCTCATGTGGCATGATCTCAAGACAGCTCATCCTTAATGCTCCTCTTCTGGATGCTTTCTAGTGTATCCAGATCAGTCTTAAAAGTTTTCTAGACTCAAGATATGATTTGACTTGAATAGGGTATAGAAAACCCAGTCCTGTCACTCTGCCTTTGTTGTGTCGTTGGTTCATGTTGGGCTTCCAGAGCAACAAAAATCCCCAGATCTTTTTCAGACAAATTGATTTTTAGCCTTAACTTTCCTTGATTTTTTTTTGAACCCAGTATAACACCTGACACTTATTCCTATTAAATGTCATCTTTTCCTATTTGACTCAGCATTCTGCCCTATTGAAGTATTTTTGCATCCTGACTTCTAACAAAGTAGTTGTCCCTCCAGATTTTGTCATCTTAAATTTTGATGATCGTTATTAATATCTATCTGTGCCTTTATCCTAGTCATTGATAAAGATGTTAAATAATTTGGAACAAACACAGATTACTATGGCACTTTGCTAGAGACCTGATTTCAGGTTCCCATGCAAAGAATAAGTCTTTGAGACTGGTCTTTCAGCTAAGTTATTTCTACCTCATGTGCAGTCATTTAGCCCTTATCTCCCAGCCATTGTCCATGAGGATGTTATAAGAGACTTTTTCAATCTCTTTTTGGTTTATAGTAAGGAAAGCACCTGCAAAACTTAATGTTTTTTTGTATCCCAAGTTAGCTATCCCTCCAACTTTTGTGACACCTTAAATTTTGATGAGCATTATTACTATCTTGCCTTTATCTTCTCATTGATAAAGATATTAAATAGTTTGATGCAAACAAATAATTATGGCATTCTGCTACAGAGACCTGATTTCGTATTCATATACTAGGGTCAAGGACTAGTCATGTAAGGTATCAGTTAGTGAGTCAGTTGGGAAGCATTTATTAAACATTTACTATGTCTCAGGCACTGTGTTACAAGTTCTGGGTATACAAAGAAAGCCCTCAAACAGTTCCTGCTCTCAAGCAGCTTATAGTCAAATGGAGGAGACAACATATAAATAACTAGGTATGCACAAGATATATACAGAATAGATAGAAAACTATCTTAGAAGGGAAGGTATTCACAGTTGAAGGACTTTCCACGAAAAGTGGCATTTGAGCCAAATTTTGATGAAACCTTAAGAGGGGAAGGAAAACCAACAGCATTCTAGTTATGGGGGACATAGGCGAGGTCCAGGAGATAGGAGATGAAGGATCATGGGTGGGGAACTGCAAGAACACCAGTGTTGTTGGGTTGTAGAAGGCATGGAAGGGAGGAGAATGTAAGAATGATGGATGAATAGAAAGGAGCCAGTTTGTGAAGAACTTTAATGTGAGAAGAATTGACATATAATCATGTCAGTAATTGGAGGCCACTGCAGCCCCTTGAGCTTTGTGTTGGCTTTGTCAGACCCTGGGTTCAGAAAAAATTATCTTGGCAAAGGAGTGGAGGATGGAATGGAACAGGAGAAACTTGAGGCAGGGAGTCTGTTCAAAAGGTTCATTTCACATGAGAGGTGATGAGAACTTGAACTAGAGTTGTGACTGTGAGACAGTGGATAAATTTGACAAATGGATAACTATTCTGTGTGAAGAGAAGCCATTTCTAAATGTTCTGTACTTAGCATTCAGATTTGTTTTTTTCTTTGTAAAATGGATTTAGAAAGTCCAACTATATTTTTCTGAAAATCAGAAGTTGAAGACTTCAACCTGAATAGGATACATTTCCTTAAAATTTCCTTTAACTCCTCCCTACCTTCCCAATTTGTTCTTTTTCTCTTTTAAAATGAGCGGTGTTTAATCTTTCCTTTTTATGTTGTGTTCATGTGCCACGAATGATGGAAACCTTAGAAATCTTCTCTAATTTATTTTATCCTCTGTGACTTTTTCATTGTCTGCTTTTTCCACTTTGTAAAAACATTCACATTTTTGGTTGAATTCAAACCATTTGTATGACTGGGCTCATAACTAATGTCCTGTTGGCTGGTTTTATGCCTGTATTTTATCAAAGGTAGAAAGATGGTTCTCAATCTATTAAAATTGTAGATTTCCTGCTTGGCTTTTCTGAAGGGTCATAAGCCACTTTTTAGCTTAGGAAACCTTTAGAATGTGTGAACTCTAGTGGTCTCTGAGTAACTGCTGTGAGAAAATGAGAAAATACATTATGTAAAAGAGAACAGACAGAGTCTCTGGTCAGATTGTCCTGTCTTCTATTGTAACTGATTTCTCACCCCCTGAAGTAAATCTGTCCACCCCATGAAAAAGAGAACGGAAAATGCAGCATTATTAATGAAGAACTCTTTCGCTACTGTTTTCTCTAGCTATTGCATCAATTCTTCCAGGGGGGTGAAGTTGAGAAGAGTGTGTTAGATGTGAGGCAAGTAAACAGAGGAAAAATGTCCAGGTGTTGGGCTAATGGCCCATCCACCCCATTTGGCATCACGTGTATTTGGGCATGATGTGTGTCTCTGTGCCTGTCTGATGATTTGTGGAATGGAATATTTTTCACCAGGCCTTTTTTTTTTTTTTTTTTTTTTTAAACAACAGTGGTTTCTGTTGTTTGACAGTAGCATAGATTTAGACCTGGAAGGGACCATTGGGGCCATTGAGGCCAACCTCCACAAACCTCCTAGAAAACCTAGGCCCAGAATAGTAAAGTAACTTGCCAAAGGTCATGCGCCTGGTAAGTGTCTCAGTTGGGATTTGAGCCCAGATCATCTGAACTCTAGGCCGAACATGAAAGAGAAAGGACCCCATTTTTGCTCATTTTCAAAGATGCAGCTCTGATGACAGTTTCATGCCCCTTCATGGCATCAGTTATCATTGAGGTGAGTTTTTTCTTGATACGTTCTTGATGTTTTGAAACACCTTAGAGCCTTCATCAGTGGAGAAGGGTCATTTTTATTGAGGTTTCACACATCACTTCTTAATGAGTGTGGCCTTTTATCAGTCTGTTAGTGTTTACAAGACAAAAGCCATTTTCACTGTTGTGTTCACTGAGTAAGCATCTATTTAGCCACCTAGAAGCTTAGATATTATACTATCTTTGATAGTAACCTTTATCTAGGAATATACAGTATTGCATGACAAGTACGTTTAGAAAGATGAAAAACAAAGTATAATGTGAAGTACTTGGAGGAAAGTTCATTACTGGTAAGTGGCATCAGGAAAGCTTTCATGGAGAGATTGGTATTGAATAGGCTTTTAAAAGGTGGATGGGAATTCAGTTGCTGAAGAGGGAAAGGGGAGACATTTTCCACGTGAGGAATATTCTAGGTGAAAAGAAATGCTGGTGTAAAGGCTCGGAAAGTGTAGGGTATATTTAGAAGGGCAGAAAGTGGACTAATGTGGTTGATATATGGAGTTCTTGAGAGCAGGCTGGCATGGTAGGCTATGATTAGATTATGAAGGTCCTTGAGTGCCAGGCAAAGGAGTCTGAACTTTATTCCATTGGCTGTGGAAAATCAGCAACACATTTTGAGCTGTCTGTAGCTGCGCAGTAAATAGTTATGTGCTCAACGGTTACTAGGAGTCATTCATAAATGAGTTAAGAAAGCTTTTTTGGGAAATTTTGCTGATGATGTTAGCTTCAAACTATTTCTCTGTATATAAATATGTGTGGATTCTTTACCAAAATTAATTATAGTGTGTGTGTTATTTACTTTATATGATTCTGTTAAGTGTGGAGAGGCTAATCACCTGTAGCCTGGCCACTTGGTGGTGAGTTCCTTGGTCATGAACACCCATGAAACAAAGAAAAGAGTCAAAATGGCACTTGTGCCTATGTGTATGCCTTCTAGTTTTGTAGGGATAGGAGTAGAATAGTAGGAAAGGGGGCCAAGGTTATTAGTAATCACTTCGTTTTTAACATGTCTGTAAACTTTTAACTTTTAACCCTAAATATGAGATCCTTGTCCAGTAACTAGTGAGTGGCCTAGGAAAACTGGATTATGAGTGTGGGCATTCTTGCTACAAAAATCAGAAGAAATAAGGAAGTTACAAGTAAGGGGAAGAATAACTCATAGCTTTCCCTTGGAGAAGCATATGAAAGAATCAGGAGAGTTATTTTTCTTGTATGTCCCAAGGCATTAAGAACATTTTTTTCATGGGACATTTGGTCATCTCATGTTGCACTGCTTCTGATAAGTATCTGCCAAATACAACTTGAAAATAATAGATTTTGCTCAACATTTCTTGCAGTGGATGAGGAAGTAGAGAATTTCTACCATGAATTTGATAAGACCCTTCAAATTAAGTTGGCATATATTTTGATATTTGCTGATTTCTTCAAAGTAATGGTAGAAAGGTAGGTGAGGATCCTAGTCATAGATTGAAAAACCTGGCTCAGGAATGGAGTAAGACCCTCCATAGACTCTTAGATTAGATAGAAGTTGCATGACTATAAATTGAATATTTTCTTTGAGGAAATAATTTGCAGACATTGGACATGGTGAATAATGAATAGTATCACGAAAAATGAAATTATTTTACTGAACTGAACAGGAAATAATGTAGGACTCATTCCTGAATTATACATCTATATAGTCAGATGACTGACTTGTTAGAGCAATGTGAGTGAAAAAAAAAAGATATGGCATGCAACTGAAATTCAATCCTAACATATTAACCAAATTGTTGAAATGAAAAATGGATAATGAAAGTAAGAAAAAAATCATAAACGCGGAATGTAATAGTTTCCTACTGAAGTTTGAACTGATCTAAATCAATTGCCATAACAAGGAGACCAGAAATGCTGGAGAAAGCATCTTAAGCAGTAAACAGTTGACATACTTGGCAAGTGGATAGAGATGGCAGCCAAAGGCAACACTCATTTAGAATATAAACTCTTTAAAAAAACATCTTATGGAGAAAGATGATGGAAGATTATGAGCAGTATTGCCTGATAAAACAGAAGTAGTGGAGGGTAATTTCAGCTAAAAGAAAATCTTGGCAAGATATACAAGTAAGCAAAATCATCCTGAGTGACTTAAAGATGAAAGTAGAAGGAGAACAAAGGAAGGAAAAAATAGAAAGATTACAAAATTTTCATAGCAAACTTAAGATAACATCAAGGACATTAGAACTTTCACTGTTTTACTTTGACAAAACAGTCACAGATATAGTTATAATGGAGGCAAAAATGTCATAAAAGATGGGAAAAGAAGGTGGGTCAGGGCAAGCCCGTATTTTATAGAAGAGATTTTCTACTAGAGGAGAAACATTTTTGAGAAAACTGAAGGATTTCAAGGATTTGAGAAAACTGAAGGATACAAGATGTTTGAAGTGGAAGGAAAGATACTAAATGGGTAAAAAGTACTCAGACCTTATTAATACTGAAAAAATTGAACTGAGAAAAAAACCACCCCTAAAACTATAAGCATATTTCAATGTTGAGTTTCTCCAAATGCTTGTATTGACAATGTTGGTGATATCAAGCCCCCAGAACATGGCACATATTTTGGATGATATCTGAAACCATTTAGGAAGTTGTCCTAAATGTCAGTGTAGGGGAAAAAAATGTGGGTGAACAAGGTCTGTTGCCATATTTATCTGGGATGGACATTATAAATGTCATTCACTTAGACAGTATTTTATGTGCTAGGTCTAGACACTGTGCTAAGCATTGGGTTTATAAAAGGAGGCAAAAGACAGTCCCTGTCTTCAAGGAGCTTATAAGCTAATAGGGAAGACAACAGATAAATATGTACAGACAAGGTATAGCCAAGATATGTTGTTGTTCAATCATTTCAGTCATGTCCAGCTCTTTGTGACCCCCTGGTTTTCTTTGCAAAGCTAATGGACTGGTTTGCCTTTCCTTCTCCAGCTCATTTTACAGATGATGAACTGAGGCAAACGGGGTAAATGACTTACCCAGGGTCACCTAGCTAGTAAGTGTCTGAGGCTAAATTTGAACTCAGTAAGATGTGTCTTCCTGACTCCTGGTTTGGCACTTTATCCACCGTGCCACCTAGCTGCCCAGAAATAAGATAGATAAGACATCATTATCAGAGGAAGGCACTAGAATTAAGAAGAGTTGGGAAAAAGATGTAAAAGATGCAGTTTTATTTGGGACTTAAAGGAAGCCAAAAAGACTTGTAGGTGGAGATGAGTAGGGAGAACATTCCAGCAATAGAGACAGCCAAAGCAAATACCACAGAAATGTGAAGTGTCTTGTTTGTGGAGCAGCAGGGAGGATAGTGTCACTGAATAGAACAGTTTGTGATGGGGAGTAAGATGTAAGAAGACTGAAAAGGTAGGAGGGCTAGGTTATAAAAGGCTTTGAAAGCCAAACGTGACTTTTGTATTTGCTCCTGGAGGCAATAGGGAGTCACTGGAGTTTATAGAGTAGAAGGATGACGTGATCAGACCTGTGATTCAGGAAAATCACTCTGGCGGCTGAATGAAGGATGGATTAGAATGGGGAGAAACTTGAGGCAAATCGACCCACTTGTAGGCTGTTATAGTGGTGCAGGTGTGAGGTGATGAGTACCTGTATCAGGGTGGTGACATTGTCAGAAGAGAGAAGGGGGCTCACATGAAAGATATTTCAAAGGTGAAATTGAAAGACCTTGGCCACAGATTGGATATGATGTAGGTGAGAGATAGTGAGGAATCAAGAATGATTTGTAGGATGTGAGTCTGAGGAACTGGGAGGATGGCATTGCCCTTTACAGTAATAGGGAAGGTATGAGATAGGGAGGACTTAGGGGGATAGATAATGAATTCTGTTTTGGACATGTTGAGTTTAATATGTCTACTGGACAGCAGGTTTGAAATGTCTGAAAGTCAGTCAGAGATGCGAGATTGGATGTTAGCAGAGAGAAAAGGGCAGGATAGGCATATTTGAGCGATAATCATAAGTAAAGAGATAAATATTAAATCTGTGGGAGGTGATGAGATCACTAAGTGTAGTAGTATAGAGGGAGGAGAGAAAAGGGCTTCGGACAGAGCCCTGTGGGACACCAGTGGTTGGAGAGCAAGATTTGGTTGAGGTTTCAGCAAAGGAGGATGAGCAGGAGCAATCTGATAGGTAGGAGGAGAGCCAGGAGAGAGTGATGTTCTGAAAACCTAGGAGAAGAGTGAAATCAGCAGAGCTCAAGACTGCAGAGAAGTCAGAGAGAATGTGGATTGCCAAGAGAGATCATTGGTAACTTTGTAGAGAACATTTTCTGTGAAGTCTGAGATCAGAAACCAGATTGTAAGGGTTTAAGAATAGAATGAGAAGAGAGAAAGTATTGTCACCTGTTGTATATGACATTTTCAAGTTTAGCCACAAAGGGCAGAAGAAACATAGGACAGTAATGGGAATGGGAGGATCAGATGAGGGTTTTTCCAGGATGTGAGAAACATGGGTAAGTTTGGAACTAGTAGGGAAGGAATCAGTAAACAGGAAAGAATGACGGTTGGGCCCAGAACTCAAAGGGAGAGTGGGCTGAATTGCATTTAATCAATCACCAAACTCCTCACTACTATGTGTTAGGCATTGTTATAGGTGCTAGGGATGTAATAACAAAAGTAAAGCACCTCTTACTCAAGGAATTTTATTCTGGTCTTTCATACTAGAATACACACACACACACACACACACACACACACACACACACACACACACA
>NW_020953936.1:8000402-8016959 GCF_900497805.2 Vombatus ursinus
CACACACACACACACACACACACACACACACACACACACACACACACGTGTATATCCAAAATAAATCCAAGGTAATTTTTTTGAAAGGGAGGGGGCACAAGAGAAGATACTACTAGTATCTAGGTGCATTAGGAAGGGCATCACGTAGGAGGTAGAACTTAAGCAGAGTTTTGAAGAAAACTAGGTCAACTAAGAGGTAGGGGAGAAATGTGAATGAATTTCAAGTGTGGATGACTGATAGTGCAGAATCATGGAGAGGGGAGATACAGTGGCTTGTGTAAGTAATAGCAAGACGGTTAGTTTGGCTAGACCATAGATTTTGGGAAAGGAAGTAATGTATAATAAGATTGCATAGGTAGATTGGGGTCAGGCTGTGAAAAGATTTAAAAGCCCAGAAGAGAAACTGATGTTTGATTGTATAGAAAATGGCGAGCCATTGGAATTTTTTGAGTAGGTGCTTTTACATGAACAAACATGTGGAAAATCGCTTTGACAGCTATATGGGGAACTGATTGGAGAGGGAAGTGATGAGTTTGATAGATCAGTTAGGGGGCTATCACAGTAGTTTAGAAGGAAGGGGATGATGGTCTGAATAAGGGTGTTGGCCATTCACTTTTGTTTTCGTATTCCCAGTGCATATTAACACTGGTACGTGGGAGGCACTTAATAAATGCTAGCTGCCAGAGCAGCTGGTGCAATAGATTGAGTGCTAGGCCTGGTGCCAGGGAGACCTGAGTTCAAATTTGGTCTCATATCAAATTTGGCTACATTTACTTAGATGTGTTACCCTGGGCAAGTCACTTAACCTTTTCCCCTCCCCCCCTTTTGCCTCAGTTCCCTCAATTGTAAAATGGGTATAATAATAGCATTTACTTCACAGGGTTGTGTGAGCATCAAATGAAATAATATTGGTAAAGTGTTTAGCATAGTGCCTGGCACATAGTAGGTGCTATGCAAATGCCTTTTCCCTCCTCTTCCCTCTCTCCTTGCTTATTGATTGACAGATATAAGGGATGTTGTAAAAGTAGAAATGATAAGATTTGAAAATTTCCTGGATATGTGGGGTTTCAAGAAGCTGTTACTAGGATTTGAAATTTAGGTGACTAGATGGATGGGTCTGATTCTTTTGCATATTGGTTTTAAACATATGGGAATTGATGAATATATTTAGTGCGAGAGTATAAAGAAAAAAAGAGAAGTAAAGAGATCCCAGGGTAGAGCTTTGGGATATACCTGTAGTAGAGGACATAATGATGGAGTGATCAAATAGGTGGAATAGTATCACCAAGAGAGTATTTTTCTTTTTTTTTTTTCCTTGTTTTTGTTTTTGGCTGGGCAGTGGGGTTAAGTGACTTGCCCAGGGTCACACAGCTAGTAAGTGTTATGTGTCTGAGGCTGGATTTGAACTCAGGTCCTCCTGAGTCCAGGGCCGCTGCTCTATCCACTGTGCCACCTGGCTGCCCCAAGAGTATTTTTCTATAGGAGGAGAGGGTGATTGAGTATCAGATGCATCAGATAGATCAAAAAGGATGAAGACTGAAAAAAGATGATCAGTTTTGATTGGTTATTAATCAGTATGCATTTATTTACGGCTTATTATGTAATGGGCACCAGAAATATAAAGAAGAAGCAAAAACAGTCCTTGCCCTCAAGATCTAGTGAGTATTTTCTCAGCACTGGAGAGTCTTAGGAGTAGCAAGAAAGGCATTGGTACTAAGTAAGACATTGAAAATTAGAGAATGAGAAGGGGTCATTATAGGAAGCAAGTCTGCAGAGGAGTTGGAAGGGAGTGGGGTCTAGGTGTATGGAGATGATTTGGCCTTTAGGCAGACAGATCACCTCTTCATCAGAGACTGGAGTGAAAAAGCCTGATCCGACTCAGGCCGGCTTTCTTGTAATTTTGTTGATATTGGAACAAAATAAGATCTTTGTTGGTCATTCATTCAAAATATTAAAAAAAAAATGAAGATTTACTTGGCCGTTGCAGGTGATAGTGATTCAACAAGGATGTGCTTTGAGGTTACTTCAAGTTGATTCAGCTGAACTAAGCTCCCTTGCTTACAGTGCCCTTTGTTTTTGTCAACCAATTATCAGAACACCGGTGGCTCCTTGTGGCTGTTTTGTACTCAGATGACCAGGAGCCGATGTCAATAGAATGAGCCTTTCCATGAAGATCCAATCAGGTCTGGAGGATGACTTCAATACCTTTTATGGGAAAATTAGCCTGACTTGCAGGGTGGAAGGGGTTAGGCTATTGTTCCTATCTGTAGGAATGTTGCCCGATGACATGTCTAAGGTTTTTGAGAGGTACAGAACAAAAGTATAGGGAGATTGTGGTAAGTGATATCTGTTTTTCAATGAAGTTTGAAATGAGGCCTTCAGAAGGAGGAAGGAGGGAATGGTTTCGTAGGCATGAGAAGAGAATGTTTGGAGAAGCCTCTGTGGGAAGGAATATAGGGGATCACTCAGGGAAGAGTCAAAGGATAGTCTTACTGCAATGAGGGCACAGTTGATAATGTACTGAACCAAGTTGTCTTGGTTGTGTGATTTTCTCCTGCTCACTTCAGCAATATGTGAGTAATCTAGGAGATAGGAAGTTGGAATAATATAGCTTTAGTCCTTCTACAAGCTGCCGGCATCAATAGGATAAGAAGGGGAAGCGCTCAAGAATAGAGGGCAATATAAAATTGAATTGGTTAGCTATGATGTCAAGAGTAGAAACCTAGGATGAGTGGTGTTCAAGTAGGGATGATAGCCAAGGAGAGTACTTAGGGAAGATAAGGTTTAAGTCATCTCAGTAAAGATAAAGGCTAAGTTTAGTAAGTCTTTGGAAAAAAAAGTTACGATCTGATAAAAGGATTTGGAGGATTGTGGCTACATCAAGAAAAGTTGCTAAGCTCATTTAATGGCTATGAATTTGTTCCAGTTAACAAATGCTTAACTTTTTAATATTAATGTTTTAGTATTGTGTGGAACTCCATAGTTGAAGAAGAATTAAGAGTGAATATCACACTAAAGAAAATGGAGGGGTGCTTTTTAGATATGCGCAGGCTGGAAAATATAGTAGTGAATGAATTAAAAAGTGCTTTTAAGGTTACTATGTGCCAGGCATTATGCTTAGTTAGGGCCGAGGATACAAATATAAAAAAAAGAGAGACAGTGTCTTCCCTCAAGAAATTTGCATCCTAAGAGGAGAAAATAGCACATATAGGGTTGTTGTGGTTGGTGAATATAGTTTTGGTCTGAGAAGTCACAGAGATTATTATTATACATTATTGATCTATGTCTTTAGTAATGGCACTACTCTTTCTTTTTTTTTTTTTTAATACTGTGCCCAGAATGTTGTGTTGAAAATATTTGAGCCTGGTTGAAAAGGTTGGATTAAAAATGTTTGTGCCACATGGTGGCACAGAGAGATATATGGTAAGATAGCTTGGCTGGATGGCTTGATGGAATGTGACGATAGAGCATGGTCTGGTGTCTAGGGCCAGCCAGGTGACATAATGGGCTAAGTGGGTTAGTTTGCTGTCATTTAATCACTGATCAAATAGGGCGGGCCCTAGTCTGGGAGCTACTAAAATGAGTAGGTTAACAACCCCTGGTCTTCTGGCATGGATTCTAGAGTTCAGGGTGGGGAGTTCCAGATCAGATGTGAAAGGTGCTGGTTGGGACAGCTAGGTGGCACAGTAGATAGAGCACCAGCCCTGAAGTCAGGAGTACCTGAGTTCAAATCTGGCCTCAGACCAAACACTTGACACTTACTAGCTGTGTGACCCTGGGCAAGTCACTTAACCCCCAATTGCCTAAAAACAAAACAAAACAAAAAACGAAAGGTGCTGGTCTAGGTAGGGAGGGACCACGAGCACATGGTCTGCCTGTATGGCTGGATGGGATATGAAAGTGAAGCACAGGAGTTCTTGGTATCTTCTCAATGTCAGGTAGAATTGAGGAAGATTCCTTATTTATATTGGAAAACTTGGACATGAGTGAAAGACGAGAAACAGGGAGGGAACACCTAAATTGATGAGATTACTGATCCATTTGTGATTGCTCCTGTCCCTTGTGATTTTCCCTTTCTCCTTTAAAAAAAATTCTTACTTTGTTAGTGAAATTCAACTTCTTTGGGCAGGGATTTATGGGGGCTTAATGACTTTTGTTCAAATAATTGGATTTTTTGTTCAAATTTATAGGGATACTGG
This sequence comes from Vombatus ursinus, assembly GCF_900497805.2. Classification (NCBI taxonomy): domain Eukaryota; kingdom Metazoa; phylum Chordata; class Mammalia; order Diprotodontia; family Vombatidae; genus Vombatus; species Vombatus ursinus. The sequence goes on from NW_020953936.1 coordinate 8,004,602, forward strand.
GACTGGATCTGTAATTTCATTAATATAGGTAAGAAAAGTCCTGCTTGTGAGAGACTGTTTCTTCTATAACTTATAGTTTTAGAGATCTGCCTAGAGCATATGAGGTAAAATGACTTGCCCAGGGCCATAAAGGTAGTATGTGTCAGTCAGCCAACAAACAAACATTTGTTCAGTGCTTACTATTGAACTTGGCACTGTGTTAAGCACTGGAGATAAAAACAATAGCAAATGTAGGCTGCTCTCAAGGAGTTCATATTCTGACGAGAGACAAGCATGAAAATAGCTAGATGCCTACAAGATAGACACACACACACACACACACACACACACACACACTCTCTCTCTCTCTCTCTCTCTCTCTCTCTCTCTCTCTCTCTAGATGGATTCTAATCTCAGAGGGGAAAGCACTAGCAGCAGGGAGAACCAGCCAGAGCTGTATGTGGGGGTTTCAGGAACACTCTCTTAATCTATTAAAAACCTCGAGTTGCATCTGCATTGTTGCTGGTAATGCTCACACTGAGAACATCATAGATAAGTGAGTATTTGGAGTCTCTGGATAGTCAGTTTGAAAGACTTGAGAAGGTGTTAGGATTGCTCAGCTCTTCTTATCCTACCATAGATTTCCTGTGGGTTCTTGGAAGAGTTATCTATTTGTGTCTCTGTCTTGTGATATGTTACAGGGTTGTTGCTAGAATAACTGGATATAAAGCTGTAAAAGATGTAAACCACTCTTAGAAAGTTATTAAGTATATTACCATCATTTATGTTGAACTTATAGCACAAAAGTATGATGATTATATTCTTCTAAATCAAGGGTTCTTACCCTACGGGTCCAAGGATTGTTCTCAGATTTCAATGAGTCTGTGAACTTGGATGGGGGAAAAATACATCTTTATTTTACTAGTGTTTGATTTCTTTTGAAATCCTGTGTATTTTATTTTACATATATTCACCAGACTTCCACTGGGGCCCAGGACACAAAAAAAGGTTAAGAACTCCTTAAACCCTCTATATCTTCCCACTAAATCATCAGCTAAATTGCCTTTTGCACGGTCCTTTTATTTTATTTTTTTTTTATGATTAATTCTAACTTGGTTCTGTTAGTTTTAAATTGTGAGCCTACTGATTTTGTGGTTAATTTTTTCCCCAAATATAGAGCATAGAAAAGATGAAATATCAAAGTAGCAACTTTGAATTCCCATAGCGCAAGGAGAACAAAACATAGAACTTTAATATCTTACATCTGGTCCCTAATATAGATCCCCCCTCCCCTCTGAAATAGAAAACCAGTTTGTAACACATACAGTTTTAAGTGACGACAGTAACTAAATAATTCCTCAAAATGGGGCCGCTGCTCTCCCTGGAATCTGCAGTTGGCAGATGTTTTTGAAAGGTCTTATAGGGTATTAATTTAAAACAGATATCTGTGAACCCTTTTGGCAGGAATGGGTGTCCTGGGAATTTGGAACAATTCCCTTTTCCATTGCTTTTACATGTCTTTGCTTGAGGTCTTCATTGAGATTAAAAACAAAACAAAACAAATTTGCTTTTGTGGCCATGAAATGGGAAAATATATAAAGAAGGCAATTGCTTTGGATTCCATGCAAGCAACTGACTCTCTTATGTATTGTTTGCTTAATCATGAAATGGTATGCCCATGTTTGTTATCACTGTACCGGAATAAATGTACTCAGGCACTTTGTTGTTCAGTTTTAACTTATTATGAGTCAATGCTATCATGTTCTTCAAATCGAAATCGTTTGGTGACAGCATTATGATTTTTGAACGTGTACGTTACACAAGCATTAGACTGATTCTTCTAGATAACTAATATTCTGTGACAGGATTTAGCTGTGATCTAAACTCGTCTGTTAGCAAGAAAAGAATATTTTAATTTATCTTGAGAAAATAACATTCAGTAAATAAAAAAAAAATTAGATAATCATTTAAAAAGGTTAACCAGTAGTGTTGAAGAGGGTGCCAGGCCTGACCTGAATAAAAAGCCCATACTGATATTGAGGAAAGATGACAAGAGCAAAGATGACGTTCTTTTTACTGAGGAAGTTCACACAAAAAAAGAAGCCATGCTTGCTGAAAGAATAATGTTGCTTCAAGAATGGACAAATGATCTTGGAGACTAGACTGGAAAGTCATTTCAGATATAAGCAGCTGAAATAGCCAGAAAAGGAATCTTGGCTTTTTAAAGGCTATAGAAACAAGGTTATGTTTATAGACAGATAGACAAATTTGACTTTATGGAAAAAATTCTGAAAGAAATCTGCATTCCAAAAAAAACCTATGCTAACTGTACTGTACAGTACTGTGTTCTTTCTCTCTGCTCCTCTCCTTGACTTGATGTGCTGCGGGCTCCCCCACAAAACAACAACCCCAAAACCTGGAAGTGAAAACAGAAGACCAGATGCAGGGAGAGACCACCACCACCCCTGGTGCGGCAGAATCAGGGGCTTGGCTTGAGACCTCAGGCCCCCAGAGGGGAGACCTTTGTCCAGTGTCTGGATGGCATGTGTCTGTCTTCTGTCCAGCTGTGGGTACCAAGTGTTTGTCTCTGGCCCCTGCATGTCACTGGTCCTCACTTGTCTGTTTCCAGCCCTTTCGTGTGTCCCCCATTCCCCCCTCTTCTTCCTCTTTGTTCTGACCAGTCCCCCGTGTACCTGTTCCTTCTCCTATTTTCACTTGTTGGTCCTGGCCCTTCATGTCCTTGAACCATGCACCAGCCCCCGTCCTCCACATCCCATTCTTCACACTTTTCTTTCCCCAAGTCCGCTGGTAAATTTGCATTATGTAAAAATCTCTTTAATAGATAGAAAGCTAGAATTGTCTGTATTTCCATTTCTGACGTAGTCATTCTTGAAATTATTTACTGAGTATCAGTATATTCCACAAAGGAATGGTTTCTTTTAGGAAGAACATAATATCCTATTGGGATTGGAAATCAAAATAAAGCAGAAAAATTATTAAAAGTACTATGAAGATGTAGCTAGAATAAAAGAATAATTTGTTTTGGGGTTCTAATTCAAAACATTTACTCAATATAACAAAGCATATCAGGACACTGTATATGTCATACCTCCTTCTAACTTTACTCATAGGTTGTGTCCCTTGACGAGGTTATGTCAGGTTCAAAATTTTCTGTCAGTCTGCAGTTGTTAAGGCTCAGGAGCCCCAACGGAAGTGCTTACCTTTACTAGTCAGCCAGTAGAAATAGTTAGCTTAAAATAAAGGCATTTACTGAGATATCATTGAAAGAATTGTAGTAACAAAATATTTCCCTCCAAAACCTAGAGTGTACTCTACCACAATAATGAGGCACTCTTGTCTCTTATCTTTGACTGAAGTGAAATTCAACAAAAAGGTAGACTGAAGCACATTTCTCTCTGAGCAAGATAACCTTTATTAATAGGAGCACTACCTGATAATAAAGAAGTCAGTGGCTCAGTTTCTAGCCAAAGACCTAGAATTGAAGATATAGCTCATTTTTATAAGCCTAGAACAAAGAACAGAACAGAAATCATTATCATTGGTTATGGGATTGGCAGCATCATGGAGGTGAGGGATCATGACTGGTTACATTAAGGTAAAGGGTTGATACAAACAGAGGACCCAGACTACCCTTCTCTGTTTTAAAGGAATGCTTTGTGAATTTATGTGGCCCACCTGCATCTTGAAGTCATTGATAGTAGACTGGAGCAACAGACTGGCAAATAACTGGGAACGAGATAAGACCTTTAAAAATTTTTTTTTCTTTTTTTTCTTTTCTTTCTTTCTTCTTCTTTTTTTTTTTTTTTTTTTTGCAAGATTGAGGCTAAGAGGGTACAGGGACAGCTTGTTAGTCCTGAAGGATAGCACACAGATACGGAGTTTCTTAGGAGCTGGGGTTAGGAGGGATAACAAGCTTATTTGGCACAAAGTGATATGCAGGTGGTGCTGAGATAACAATTCCCTTAGAATTAAAGTGTTTCATGAGAGTATTGGATCCCTTAAACTTAGCTCAGAGTTTTTCTTTAATTAACAGTGATTATTGGGAGCTTAAACCTTTGCATCTAACTTGAGAGAGGGAGACTGAACTTTTGAACTCATCAGCTTCTACACAGAGAAAAAAAAGGCTTGGGTTTTTACATCAGATATGGAATAGAGTTACAGAATAGAATTAATTACAGAGTGAAATATAAAATACAAGATCAATAATTTAATTTTCCCTGGCTGTCCTCCATGCCTGGAATGCTTTCTCTCATCCTCCCTGCTTCCCGACCTCCCTGGCTTCCTTTAAGTTCCAGCTAAATTCCCATTTACAAGAAGTTTTTCCCAATCCCTCTCAGTTCTAGTGCTTTCCCTCTATTACTTATTTCCTGTTTACCTTGTATATATTTTGTTTGTAGATTGTTGTTTGCATTATATTTTCCCCTTTAGACTGTTAACTCCTTGAGGGAAAGGAATATCTTTTGCTTCTTTTTTGTATCCCTAGCACTTATCATAATGCCTGGCATATAATAGGTACTTGAGAAATGCTTATAGATTTGATTGTTTGATTACTGACTGATTAACCCACTGAAAACTATAATTCACAAATCCTAATTGGTCTGCTTCCCAGATAGTAGGTCACAGTTAGCAAAGACATTTACTAAGATGGAATAGTAAGACTAGAACTCACAACCTCCCCCTCCCCCCCCAATATAATCTAGGTTATATTTTCTCATATACTGGTTCTCTCCTCCCATTTACATATGCACATATACCAGAGGAAGACAATAGGCAGCAGGCCCTAGTTTGCCTTTACTGTATCTCTTCCTACTCCTCTAAGAGGAGGGTGAGCAGGTATTAGGCCTGATCTGGTGATTAGAACCTGAAGTTTTCTGATCACTCAGAGGAATTAAGGAAGGAAGGGAGGAGGAAGGGAGAAAGGAAAGAGAAAGGGTGGGAGGGAGGAAGCTTTTGTGTACTGTTGTGTATACCACCATCTTCCCTTTTACCCAGGGAAAGGGTAGTCATCCTTAGTATCATCCTTGAATCTACCCTTCTCCCTCCCCCTCCTCTTCTTTTTTCTCTTCCCTCCTTCCCTGTCCTCCTGTCCTCCCCTCTTCTCCCTTCCAATTTTCCTTCAGTCCTAACTTGCTTCTGTCCTTCCATCTTTCCTCTGAGTGATCAAAAGACTTCAGGCTCTCATTCTCTTCATAAGTTGGGAAGAATAGGCAATTTTGGGAAAAAAGATAAAGAGTTTTATTTTGGCCATGTTGAATTTGAAATGCCTTAGGGACACTCAGTTCCAAATGTTAAAAAGAAAGTTGATGTGGGATTGGAATTCAGGAAAGAAAATAGGGCTGGATGTATAGATCTGGAAATCATTTGCATAGATATAATCGAACCCATGGGAGCTGACAAAATCATCAAAATAATTAATATAGTGTGAAAAAAGAAGAAAGCTCAAGAAAAAGGATTGAGGAATACCTATGATTAGTAAGCATGACACAGATGATGATCAAGCAAAGGGATTAAGATGGAGTGGTCAGTCAAGCAGGAGGAGAATCAAGAGGTAACAGTGTTATGATGACCCAGAGAAAATCCCAGGAGGAGATAGTGATCAGCAGCATCAAAGGATAAAGAAGGTTGAGGATCAAGAAAAAGCCACTGAATTTGGCCTTTAAGGAATCACGAGTAACATCCTGAGAACTTTGGAGAGAGCAGTTTCAGTCAGTTTTCTTCCTAACCACATAACTATTCCTTCTCGGTCTCTCCATCTCATGACCACTAAGTATGGGTGTACCTCAAAGCTGGCCCGAGTTCTCTTTTCTCTGTTTTTTCTTCATCAGCTCCCTTCAGTTTAATCATCATCTCTAGATGATTCTCACAGCCCTGTATCTAGTCTCAGTATTTCTCATGAGCTTCTGTTCCCCGTTGGACATTGCAGCCTGACTGTTCTCTGTACATCTCAAACTCAACATGTCCAAAACAAAACCCCATTATCTTTTCCTCAAAACTTATCTGTCTTCCAAACTTCTCTGTTTCTTTTGAGTCTACTTTGATTCTTCCAGTCTCTTAGGTTGGTAACTTTGGCATTACTGTTGACTTTTTACTCTCCTTCTCCCCATTTATTTAATCAGTTGTCAAATCTTACCCTTTTTGTTGCCCCAGGATGTCTTGCATGTGTCTTGCATTTTCTCTGTTCTTATAGCTAGCACCTTGTATCAAACCCTTGTTACCTTTTACCTGGATTATTGTAATGGCCTCTTAATTGGTCTCCTTACCTCATCTCTTCCCAACACCAGTCCATTCTCTGCATAGCTGCCAAAGTGTGCAGATCTTCACTGTAGATCTAACCATTTCTCTCCCCTACCTAATAAACTCCTCTGGCTCCCTGTTGCCTCTAGCACTGAACATAAACTCTTCTGTTTGGCTTTTATTGTCCTTCATAACTTGGTTACGATTTTCTTTCTAGCCTCATTATTCATTATTGCTTTGTGAATTTTACAGTCCAGCTAAATTGATTTTCTCGCTATTCCTCAAGTATGGCACTCTCTCCCCCATCTCTATCCCTTTGTGATATTAACTTGTCCCTCCTCCCCCATCTGCCTATATTGTATTATCCTCACCTTCACCTCCCTAACTTTCCTCAAGATGCTGCTCACATATCACCTCCTAACCCCAGTGATTAGTATCATTAATTACTTTGTACTATATTATTATTATTCTTACGTGTTCTGATATTTTAATTTAGTCTGTGTACGTATATATGGGCAGTTAGGTGGCTCAGTGGAAAGAGGGCCAGACCTGGAGTCAGGAAGATTCTTTTTTTTGTTAACTTAGGCAATTAGGATTAAGAGACTTGCCCAGGGTCACACAGCTAGTAAGTGTCAAGTGTTTTGGTCTGAGGCTGGATTTGAACTCAGGTCCTCCGGACTTCAGGGCTGGTGTTGTATCCACTGCGCCACCTAGCTGCCCCAGGAAGACTCCTCTTGCTGAGTTCAAATCTGTCTTCTGACACTTACTAGCTCTGTGACTCTGGGCAAGTCATTTAACCCAGTTTTCCTCAGTTTCCTCATCTGTCAAATCAGCTGACGATGGAAATGGCAAACCACTCCAGTATCTTTGCCAAAAAACATCCTGATTGGGGTCCCAAAGAGTTGGATGTGACTGAAATGACTGAAAAACAACAATATTTGTATGCATTCATACATACCTTGAGAGGCAGAATCATTTCACTTATTGCTTTTATATCTGTAACAACTAGTATAAGGCCTGGCACATAGTGGGCACTCATTACTTATTGTTGATTGATTGGTTAATTGATTGGTGGTGTGTTTTAAAGAGACTACAGTTTTTCATATAGACATTAAGTACTCTGCCATTCTTTACTATGCCTAAATCTATTTTATATATTTGCTGTAGGTGAGTAAACCATTGGAAGTGTGGAAACAAGTCAAAGGCTTTGTCATAATGAACAAAGGCAATATGCATGTGAAATTACTTTTGAGTAGCTTGTTCAACAATTAGAAAATTGATTTTAAGTTGTTTTTTGATGCACTTAGCTCATTGTCCTATATATTTTTTTCTTGCATGAGTTTTGATTTAGTTTGATTTATTTTATTTTGATTGTTATATGCTGTGAATGCTTTCTATAATATATACAAACACATAATTTGCTTTTATTTGGAAGGGTTACTTGTGTTCTCACCCTTGGACAATAAATATGTGATATCTCCTAAGAAAAGTGGGGAATGAAGTATGGATAGAATGATTTTATGTATATATATGTATATATATACATGCATGCACACATATATACATGTAGGTGTGTTTATGTATATGTATACATATTTGTGTCTAATGGTAAATCATGGCGGGGGAAGGAAAAAAGAAATTTATGTGATAACTTTATTATATATTTAAAAGGAATACAAGTTGTACAAAATAGATTTAGAGTTTCATGTTCAATCATCCTTTTTTGTTATAGTATGTTATGGAAATGCTGGTTTTGTTCCATGAATTAAAAATAAATAAAAATTTAAAAAGAGAAAATAAAGAAAAGTGGGGTCTGAGAGGAAGCAGATAAAGTATCTTGCTAGTAATTCATGTACAACTCTGCGGCATTTGAACTGATATCTAAATTTGTCACTTTCTACTTTTGCAATGAAGATAGAGCTTCAGTAAGCTCCAATGATGAACCTTTTCTGCCATTTGTTATACTTATTGTGTGTAAACTTTTTTGTATTGTTTGACCCACTTCAAGTTTCATCGTGTTGGTCTTCCTGTGATCATGTAGATGACCAAAACTTTTTGATTTCCTTCTTTTTTGTGGTCTCTCTGTCTTGGCCCTGATTCTCCTGTTTTTGTTTTTTTTTTTCTTCTTCCATATTTTGATTTTGTTTGAATAATTCTTCTTGATTCTTAGAACCACTGATTTTTGTTTAGTCCAATCTAATCATCAGAGAGTTTGTTACTTGGGCAAGGTTTTCTACCTCCCATTCTATTCTTTCATTTTTTTCCTCCCCAGAGCTCTTATGTATGTGGTCCTGACATTGTTTTCCTGCGTTCTTACCCCTGGCTTCCATTTTCTCTGTCTCATGTATACTTAGAAGCTTGCCACATTTCAGCCCCAGCTGAATCATCAGGGATCTATCTTGTACTCAGGGTTAGGGTACTGTGGACTTTTGCTGTCCTTTGGGTATCTCGTTTTGAGCCCTGCTGACTCTTGGCCCCACTACTTTAGTTGAGAGCAGTCAGCGTAATATGGATTTCTGACCCCTCTCGAGCTTCTTCATCAGAGTACTCTGGGCTTTTTGCCCAAGGTAATAATTGCTTCAAGCTTCTTGTGCCTCTGGAGAGTCTCTTGTCCATTCACTGGGAAGCTTGCCACATTTTTACCAGTGCTTTCACTGGTTTTTCTGATGGGACCCATTTCCCAGTGCCCACAGGTGTCTTGCTTCCCTTTTGGCAGTACAGAGATGGATGAGAGGAGGCCCTTATTACAGTTTTTCTTCGCATTTATTGACTGTTATTTGGTTTTATGTTCATTTTATATCTTTTTTTGTTATATAGGTTTTTGTTATTTTATTATGTATCTTTTCTTTTGGGGGGGAGTGCATGTGGGAAAACTAGTCTCTTCTGCAGCTGTTCATGAAGTCAGTAAGTTGGTAAGCATTTATTAAGCACCTACAATGTGCCAGGTGCTAAGCTCTGGCCATCTTAACATGACTAGACTGGGCTCCTGAACCCATAGAACAATTTTAATTTTTTATATACATTGAGGGCTCAGCAAATGTCTTTTAGCCATAATGATGTTTGAGTCTTTTGAGTAGCCAGCAGCCAATTTTCTTTTTTATAATTCCCTACAGTTAAGTAATTGGTAAATGGCAAATATTCAGTTTTTGTTTTTGACTGCACATCCATTCAGCACCTTTTTGTCTTTGTATTTCATTCCTGGAAAGGTCTTGTTTCATGGTGGATAAAAAGCCGGCTTCTGGAATTAGGAGGACCTTTGTTCAAGTCCTGCCTGGGTCAGATGTTGGCTTTGTGACTCTGGGGGCACATCATGCCCTGGGCAACTTTCTAAGACAGAAGTTCTTGGTGCCAGTAAAATTGTTTTTAAAAATATTTTGATAACTGTACTATATTTCAATATAATTGGTTTCCTTTGTAAACATGTATTTTATGCATTTAAAAAGCATTGTTCTGCAAAGGAATCCATAGGGTTTGCCAGATTGCCAGAAGGGTCCGTGAAAAAACAAAGATTTAAAAGCTTCTGTAGCTAAGACTTTTAAGTTTTGGACAAATTTCCAATTTGCAATGGTAGAGGGAGTTTTCCCTTTTCCTTTAACCATGCAATCATGTCCCTGTCATTATCCATCCACTTTCTGAATTATTTCCCTAGACCCTCCCTCCTCTTCTCCCCCCCCCCCCCAAAAAAGATTTTGGTGTGTCTTCTAATTAGTTGTGTGTCCACAAAGCTACTCCTTGGTTGCTGGAGTTTAAGATGTATGTATCTTAAAGCACAGTGGTATCAGAATCTCATGGGTCTGATTGAATTCAAGACGCATGCCTCCTGGCCCCTTTGTTGAAAAGAAGGGATTATTGAAATCACTTTATCCCATAGCTCAGAGTTCCTTCAGGAATGTTTGTTGCTAACCAGTCCACTTCAACTAGTATTTATTGGGCAACTACTCAGTGTCCTAGGTTAAAGAGAAAGAAGTCTTTCAAGGAGGGATGTGTGAGATTATAACAGACTTTCTACCCCTGAAGGAGTACTCTGAAGCCCCCATGGCCATCTGAATTCTTTATTATTTCCCTCTGTTGATGAAAATCTTGTCAAGGTTCAGAAAGTGAGAAGAGTCAGGTTTCCCACTGTAATTTAAAGTTGTATGGACAGAATAGTTAGGGATTCCCAGAGAATCAGAGATATAGATGGTTTAAGACTCAAGGTGTTAAGAATTGCCAAGTAGAGTCCTCTAGCTTTTATGAAGGATTTTGGGACCACTTAACTTTACTAATCTAATCAGCTGAGAAGGTAAATTGTCTCTGGAAAGAGGCAAGTACTTGTAAATGGATGGCTTTTGGTTTTTGTGGATATTGAGTGTCACATTGCTGTTTCATTAATTAGTAGCATAATGGATAGAATCAGGGACACCTGGTTTTGAATCTCACCATATACATCTACTAGCTTTGTGACTTAATCTGAGAAAGACTTTTAGCCAGTCTCTTCATCTGTAAATTGAGGCTAATGATAACTGAAGCATCAACTTCACTGGGTTGCTGGAGGCTCAAATATAAATCACTTTGCAAACCTTAAAGTGCTATATACATGTCAATAGATTATAGCATCATCATTTTGGAACTGGAAGACACCTTGGCCATCTCATCCAATTCCCTCATTTTATAGATAAACTGAGGCCTCAGTGTCTTGCCCAGGGTACCCCAAGTCCTAAGTTCAGAGGTGGGATTTGAACCCAGGACTCCATTTGTTTTCCCCATTCTACTAAGCTGTTTCCTGTTACTATTTTTGCTATTATTATAATTATTATTAGCCATGGATACTGTTGCTAGATGGCCTTGTATCATTTCACACATTTTGCATTGTTTTCCCTTCTCAAATTCTCTGAGTCCTTCTTGGCTTTCTAAATAGTAGTGTACATTTCAACATCAGGAGAAACCTTTCTAAGCAGACACTGGATTGTCTTTATAATTAATGGTGCATTGTTGAAATGTTGTGAGGCAGAAAACTAATCACAATCACCAGTTGGGTCTATTTTGTCCCTCTTCATTTTTCCCCCTCAGGACACTAATGGGATTTCATTTAAACCATTTGGCAGTATGTGCAATATACCTGTCTCTGTTGTCTAGCAGAGACCGATCATGGCTCACAACACGTGATGATCCTTACACAGTTCTTAGTTATCTTTTTGACTTAAGGGATGTGGAAGTCCCAGGCAGCAACATTCCGGAAGACAGTCATGGAATTATTTTATTTTTTAAAGATGGAAAAATGTATCCATGATCATGCATACATTTATTAGTTTGGTTTAAATCAAACTTGCTGAAGAGGCAGTGGTGCATGCTGTTCACAAAAGCCTTAATACAGTCCCACTGTCTCTTTAATCGAATGAATTGTCTTGTTGTGCAAAAACTGTTATTACATTGTGTGTGAAGCCAACCCTGCTATAAGCAAGAGACTGGGGGGTAAGAGGGGTGGTGGTGGTGGTGGTGTGTGTGTGTGTGTGTGTGAATTAAATCATCTCACTGAGAGATCACTTATGAATAGTAACAGAAGATGTATTATCATTACTAGAGGCTCTGGAGGACATTCACCTCTTTCATAGTGTTTCAGCTGCTGAAATGAAATATTTTAGTGGTAAATGACACCCTTCTGGAAAATCCTTCTGAAGATTCATTTTCTGCTATTTTTCAGTGTGTAAAGAGTGAGGAGGAAAAAAAAAAGGGAACTAATTGTTTGCATTGTTCTCTTCAGGTAGAAGTCAAGTTAGAAAAATCCATCACCTTTGATTTGGTTTGATGAAAATTGCCTTGAAATGTTTCTTACGACACCATCCTTATCTGCATCTATTAATGCTATTGCTGGTTGGGGTGTTTTGTTGTAGTATATTCTCTTGAGAGAGTGTTGATAGTGTATTTATTGCTTCTTTCTTTCTTTCTTTCTTTCTTTCTTTCTTTCTTTCTTTCTTTCTTTCTTTCTTTCTTTCTTTCTTTCTTTCTTTCTTTCTCTCTCTCTTTCTTTCTCTCTCTCTCTCTTCCTCCCTTTCTCCCTTTCTCCCTTTCTCCCTTCCTTCCTTTCTTCCTTCCTTCCCTCCCTCCCTCCAGACACAAGGGTAGGGTCAATCCTGATTTTAAACAC